>NC_090648.1:143178424-143478424 GCF_040937935.1 Hyperolius riggenbachi
AAATTCACTTGATGGCGATTTATTTTACTTTCCTTAAATATTAGAGGGCCATTACATAAATACACCATTTGCTGTTACACACTGTTTGTATGCTAAAACTCACTAGTAAGCTTTAATTACCCACAGTTCTCTTCTGCAAGTGTAGGTCAGGAGTAATACTGCATGTCCTTTCTTCATTAGAGAAACAAAAGAGGAAAGGCTCACAAGTCTTCAGAGAAAGTCTTTTCTGGGCGGAGCTTACAGCAATGGCAAATACCTCCTCCATTCCCCATGTCACACATGCTATTTGTGTCTGCGCAGCAGGATCATCAGGAGTACAGCGCTGATTAGGATGCACAGTGTACAGACTGTAGGGACCACAATCTCTGTCACCATCTCCATGTGGCTGGTCAGTGGATCTAGATCCAGAAGAATAAACTTAGATGGATGAACCGAAGCATGTGCGTAGTTTATTATGCATGATATAAATGGTTCCAATCCTGCCAAACTGTAAAAATAACACTCATGTGGCCTATTCTTTAAATTCCTCAAAGTTTAACCCAATACTTGCTAACCTCAGGGGCAAACCCAGGATTTTCAAGGGGGGGATTCCTGAAAGGGGTCCCTCAGCCACGCACAATACAGTATAATAATATAGTAGGACAGCCTGCTAAGTACACATAATGCAATTTCTCATCCAACTGACAGGATCTGACAATTATTTCCTAAATGTCCGATCTGCTCCGATTGACACCAGTATAGATCAGGAGCAGTTTGGATACAAATAATAATGAGGACAGCCGACATTGCTAGGGAAGGGGAAAGTGAAGCATTCACCCAGTAGGTGAACAGGGCTGTGCTCATACTTGACTCTGAGTTTCCCAGAGCTGCTCCATGCTCCATGCTCTGTATACACATGCTGCTGCTCAATGCTCTGATCACACGCTGCTGTTACATCCAAAGTCAACTGTAGCAGCAAAAGAAAGGGGGCGGTGCTGTGAGCTGCAGGATACCTGCAGCTATTCTGGTGTCTTAACTTATGCCTGTCTCCAGACACTGCGCAGGCACTGGTCTGAGGGGGGATTCTGGGCACCTGTTACCCCCCCCCCCCCTGCGTTTGCCTATGAACCTATCAAAGTGGTTTAGTATGTTATCATTTTTAAAAGCTGGCAAATGAAATGCCAAAAGAATGCAACTTACTCCTTTAAGGTAGTAGCATATTTCTTATTGAGTGTGTTTAAATAATGAACTGAGGATCTTATCAAAAAGGATGAGCAAGAATAGTCTTGTGAGAAGCAAAACTGCACACAGGTGTATGCGAGGAGGGGGCTGCGGCGCGTTAAAGTGAACCTGAACTAAGAACATTATTTTAAACACATGATGTACCTGCAAATGAATATTACATATTTACCTTGCTGTCAGTTCCTCTTAGAAGCTCACCATTTGCTTCTAACAACGATTTCTTCCAATTCTGACAAGATGTTGTCAGATTTGTCTCACAGAAAGCTGAAAGCCTACTACACCAGTTGCTGTCAGTTATAACTGAAAGGGCAACTGATGTGCAAGGTAATTTCCATGTTTCCCTATGAATCAAGCGATATTACTGGTTAGAGAGCTGACCCAGAAGTTTTTACGCCCATCATTACCAATTTAAAAATGTAGGACAGAGAATTCCATTGATCGCAGTGGACAAACAGGACGAAGGAGAGGAGAAAAAGACTGATAAGTAGACTATAGGGGAGGTAAGTATGACGTGTGTATGTTTATTTTCACTTTTATTCTTCAGTTCAGGTCTGTTTAGTTACCTGCATTGCCGCCTCTTGCTGCTGTGTTCCTTTTACACACTAGAAGTTCCAGCTGTGAAGGAAGAGGTGTCAGGAAGATGGAGAGTAGCAACGAGTGATGGCAAAACAGGTTACTTAACCTGCTGTGCCGAGGCCCCCTCCTTACACACACCCGGGTACAGTTTTGCTTCTCATAAACTGCTCACTCATCTCTACTAATCAATACTGCTATGTATTTCTTTCAAAAACATAGTTAAATATTGCTTTTGTTGCTGATGCAGGTGTTCTCTGCACACAGTATTTACAGATATTACTACTTTGACACAGACATAATTATAAGGTTGTTCATTTAACTCAGTAGAGACAGTTGAAAGTTTATTTAAGAAGATAACAGCACTGACTGTAACAGCTTGTACTAAAGGTACTGGGGTCAATTTATCTGTAACTAAAAAGGTTATACAATAAATAAAGCAACTACTCTGCATTTTTAATCACAGCCTAATTTAATTCATTTTAAAGAAGCACTATGATGAAAAACTAAAATGTAAAATACGTGTGTACAAAAGTGTATAAGATGCACATTTGTGCTAGAGTTCCTGTGTCCCCATAGTTCCAATTTGCTTTCATGCGTAAAGGGATTCAACTCGCAGTATTGAAATATTCACTCCTGTGTGTTGGCCATTGCATCTTATTATATCATGGTTGAGGGAAACTGAACCAGAAAGAAAAAGTCATACCATGATGTGAGACTTGTCTGTACGCTGTATCAAGTATGCATACAGTAAAGGGACCCTGAGCAATGGATTAAAATGAAATTGGTAATTCCTCCAGCCGTGGGCAGCCAGGACGTGCCCTCGGCGCCGCTCCGCAGGCTCCCGGTCCCCTCCGGTGGCCGACCCGACCTGGCCAGGCCGGCTGCCAGGTCGGGCTCTTCTGCGTTTCAAAATGCGCCTCACGGGGGCGCGCTGACGTCATTGGACGTCCTCCGGGCTGTACTGCGCAGGATTTTTTGGCAGACAGTAGAATTCATGGTTCCATCTATCACAGCATGCCTTCCAGGTCCTGAAAGGGGAACTGAAGAGAGAGGTATATGGAGGCTGTCATGTTTTAATCAATACCAGTTGCCTGGCAGCCCTGCTGGTCTATTTCTCTGCAGTAGTATCTGATTAAAACCAGAAACAAGCATGCAGCTAGTCTTGTCAGATCAGACTTATAAGTCTGAACCACTGAAACACCTGATCTGCTGCATGCTTGTTTAGGGGCTATGGCTAATAGTATTAGAGGCAGAGGATCAGCAGGGCTTCCAGGCAACTGGTATTGTCTAAAAGGAAATAAACATGACAGCCTCCATATACCTCTCTCTTCAGTTCCCCTTGAAGCAGCAAAACAACCCCAGACCATCACACAACCACCACCATATTTTACTGTTGGTATGATGTTCTTTTGCTGAAATGCTGTGTTACTTCTACGCCAGATGTAACGGGACACGCACCTTCCAAAAAGTTCAACTTTTGTCTCGTCGGTCCACAAGGTATTTTCCCAAAAGTCTTGGCAATCATTGAGATGTTTTTTTAGCAAAATTGAGACGAGCTTAATGTTCTTTTTGCTTAAAAGTGGTTTGCGCCTTGGATATCTTCCATGCAGGCCGTTTTTGCCCAGTCTCTTTCTTATGGTGGAGTCATGAACACTGACCTTAATTGAGGCAAGTGAGGCCTGCAGTTCTTTAGATGTTGTCCTGGGGTCTTTTGTGGCCTCTCGGATGAGTTTTCTCTGCGCTCTTGGGGTAATTTTGGTCGGCCGGCCACTCCTGGGAAGGTTCATCACTGTTCCATGTGTTTGCCATTTGTGGATAATGGCTCTCACTGGGGTTTGCTGGAGTCCCAAAGCTTTAGAAATGGCTTTATAACCTTTACCAGACTGATACATTTCAATTACAGTACTTTTGTTCTCATTTGTTCCTGAATTTCTTTGGATCTTGGCGTGATGTCTAGCTTTTGAGGTGCTTTTGGTCTACTTCTCTGTGTCAGATAGCTCCTATTTAAGTGATTTCTTGATTGAAACAGGTGTGGCAGTAATCAGGCCTGGGGGTGACTACAGAAATTGAACTCAGGTGTAATAAACCACCATTAAGTTATTTTTTAACAAGGGGGGGCAATCACTTTTTCACACATGGCCATGTAGATTTGGAGTTTTTTTTTCTCACTAAATAATAAAAACCATCATTTAAAACTGCATTTTGTGTTCAATTAGGTTATCTTTGACTAATAGTTAACGGTTTTTGATGAGCAGAAACATTTAAGTGTGACAAACATGCAAAAGAATAAGAAATCAGGAAGGGGGCAAATAGTTTTTCACACCACTGTATATACTTACTACATATTTATTATACTATCTACTATATACAGTGGCTTGCAAAAGTATTCGGCCCCCTTGACGTTTTCCACATTTTGTCACATTACTGCCACAAACATGAATCAATTTCATTTGAATTCCATGTGAAAGACCAATACAAGGTGCTGTACACGTGAGAAGTGGAACGAAAATCATATATAATTCCAAACATTTTTTACAAATCAATAAGTGCAAAGTGGGGTGTGCGTAATTATTCTTCCCCCTGGGTCAATACTTTGTAGAACCACCTTTTGCTGCAATTACAACTGCCAGTCTTTTAGGGTATGTCTCTACCAGCTTTGCACATCTAGAGACTGAAATCCTTGCCCATTCTTCTTTGCAAAACAGCTCCAGCTCAGTCAGATTAGATGGGCAGCATTTGTGAACAGCAGTTTTCAGATCTTACCACAGATTCTCGATTGGATTTAGATCCGGACTTTGACTGGGCCATTCTAACACATGGATATGTTTTGTTTTAAACCATTCCATTGTTGCCCTGGCTTTATGTTTAGGGTCGTTGTCCTGCTGGAAGGTGAACCTCCACCCCAGTTTCAAGTCTTTTGCAGCCTCCAAGAGGTTTTCTTCCAAGATTGCCCTGCATTTGGCTACATACATCTTCCCATCAACTCTGACCAGCTTCCCTGTCCCTGCTGAAAAGAAGCACCCCCAGAGCATGATGCTGCCACCACCATATTTGACAGTGGGGATGGTGTGTTCAGAGTGATGTGCAGTGTTAGTTTTCCATCACACATAGCGTTTTGCATTTTGGCCAAAAAGTTCAATTTTGGTCTCATCTGACCAGAGCACCTTCTTCCACATGTTTGCTGTGTCCCTCACATGGTTTGTGGCAAACGGCAAACAGGATTTCCTATGCTTTTCTGTTCACAATGGCTTTCTTCCTGCCACCCTTCCATAAAGGCCAACTTTGTGCAGTGCACGACTAATAGTTGTGCTATGGACAGATTCCCCCACCTGAGCTGTAGATCTCTGCAGCTTGTCCAGAGTCACCATGGGCCTCTTGACTGCATTTCTGATCAGCGCTCTTCTTGTTTGGCCTGTGAGTTTAGGTGGACGGCCTTGTCTTGGTAGGTTTACAGTAGTGCCATACTCCTTCCATTTCTGAATGATCGCTTGAACAGTGCTCCTTGGGATGTTCAAGGCTTTGGAAATCTTTTTGTAGCCTAAGCCTGCTTTAAATTTCTCAATAACTTTATCTCTGACCTGTCTGGTGTGTTCTTTGGACTTCATGGTGTTGTTGCTCCCAATATTCTCTTAGACAACCTCTGAGGCCGTCACAGAGCAGCTGTATTTGTACTGACATTAGATTACACACAGGTGCACTCTATTTAGTCATTAGCACTCATCAGGCAATGTCTATGGGCAACTGACTGCACTCATACCAAAGGGGGCTGAATAATTACGCACACCCCACTTTGCAGTTATTGATTTTTTTTAAAAAGTTTGGAAACATGTATGATTTTCATTCCACTTCTCACGTGTACACCACTTTGTACTGGTCTTTCACGTGGAATTTCAATAAAATTGATTCATGTTTGCGGCAGTAATGTGACAAAATGTGGAAAATTTCAAGGGGGCCGAATACTTTTGCAAGCCACTGTATATACTACAATTAAACCTAACCCTATTCTCTCACAGAACCCTCCCTCTACCTATACTTAACCCTAACCCCCATGCCAGCAGAGTACTGTACATTGTGCAATCTGCAGTGTACTATGCATTGTACAATCTGCAGGGTACTGCGCATTGTACAATCTGCAGAGTACTGTGCATTGCGCAATCTGCACTACATGGGTAATGAATTGCTTTGTTTTTCTGGTCGAACTCAATGTACGAATGTCTTTCTTCAACTGAAATAACTATGTAACTACCGTGCATGTTAGTGCACATTATGCCATTAGTGTAACACGCAAGCACCATAACAGTGGTCGCATTACACATGTGGCTTAAGCACTGACCTGCACATGGTACCAGAGCAGGGACAAGGTCCTCCAGCACCCAAGGCTGAGACACCAAAGTGCGCCCCTCCATCCCTCCCACCCCAGCTGTCACACACTCATTGCTATTACACTAAGAGGTGCCACAGGGCCCACAACCTCCCCAACACCTTAAAATCTAGTTATATGGCCTGCAGTCACTGCTATGTATCCCCTTTTCTTATTTCTTTCTGTTTCAAACACAATTAGGAATGACAGCTGAATGAATTGTGCGCCCCCTCCTACACTGCGCCCTGAGGCTGGAGCCTCTCCAGCCTATGCCTCGGCCCGGCCCTGCATGGTACTATTACCCACTTTTAGTGCAACAAACCCTTGGTTTCACAGTATGATGCAGCAGAGGCAGAGGGCGCAAATACAATATTTCCAGTGTTTTTAGCGCTTGTCTTGCTATATGTATTAGATACTCCCCAGCTTCACAGAAAGAGGGCGCAAGCAGTGATTGGTGGTAGCAGGGAAGGTATCTATTTTTATGCATTATCCTGTTTTTAAATTAGATCTTGTAGGAAACACTAGCATACATACCGTAAATAACAGAACATTATAAATAACCAGCTATGCAGAATGCTGCAGATGTGAGGGGGTTAGTGAATGTTGTGAGTTTGCTTCACTACAGTTATTTCATGTCTTTCTAAAAGCACTTCTTACCATGGATTAGCCGCAGAATATTTGCAGCCGTATTCCTCTGCTCCTCTGATATATTTTTTTCAAGGAGAAAAGAGAAAAAAGGGTAATCAAGAAAAAATCCTGTACAGTTCCCAACTGGCCCAGGGGTACATCTCTCATATCCAACACATCAACGTTTTACAAGTCAGACGATTATAAACAAGTGGTTAAATACGGTAGTTCAGTAGTTGGGATCGCCAAGGAGATGCAAATAATCCCAAGTTGATGCAAGATTATGAAAATAATAGCTGGTAAGGTGCGCTAGGCTGTATGGGGCTGGAGTCTGCATGCGCCATCCTGTATTGCATGATTGGGCAATCAAATTGAACGAATCAGAAGGGAACATTCAGATTGGACCAATGGAATTGCATGATTGGACCAATCAAACTATATGATTGGACCAATCAGGTCAAATTGTGCAGTTTGATTCATCCAATGTGATTGGACCCCAGTCACTTTGTAACTGACTGTGCCAAGTGAATGGCTGAAATTTGATTGGCTGTTGTAAGCCCTGCTCACTTTTTTGGAATTTTAACCTTAGGTCACCCAATAACTGACTGTACCAAGGTTGGGGTCTCCATACTGTGAGAATGACAGTGGTTTACATTTCCCCATTGAAGTCAAAGGGTTAAATATGATTGAATTTTTTGGCTCCACCTACTTTTCTGAAACCCAAAACGTGACCATATTTTTTCAGATTGATCTCATAACTACGTGACCCAAGTTTAGTGAATGCAGATTCAAAGCTGTAGAAGTGGTGGTAGTTTATTATTTTCCAAATACTGTCTATGGGAAAAGGGGGCGGGGGGGGGGGGGCTTTAGTGGGCTGAAAAAGCACACGCGATCTGCACCTCTATGTGCTGAAGAAATGTGGATGGTGCAGCCAGAGTGGGGCAGGAGAAGGGGGGAGGTGCAGGACAGAAGGACAAACAAGCACACTGCAGCTGGCTTGGAAGTTATTAATATAGATTGTATGCAAATGCATGCAGCGTGAAAACAGAACTATAAAATTCCACCTTTCCATCATTTTCAAGCTGCATACATTTGCATTCAAAATTTGCATAATTCTGTTTCAACTCAGAATGATTTTCATCTCATTCACCATCCCTATTTGTTAGCATGACTCATGTCAATCATGGTGGACATACACACAGCAAACTTGCCATCTGTGGAGTACAAGAACCCATCTCCACAATCTATTCTGTCTGGGCAACTTTTGCATCATACAGCTGTTGCTTACGTATGGGAGTTGCTGGGGGTCCAGCACCGTGTCTATACTGTGCTCATTCCAAAACTGCCATCCAAAACAATCTGTGTGAGGCCACTTTTACACTTAGACTCTTTCTTTGCATTGCGTTACCCTTTCTGCACGCAGGGTAACCCAAGGATGAAGTTGCTTCACTGCCTGCTTTGCTGGCTTCTGTTTTGCTGCTATTTGGGCTGCTGCCTCACTTGAAGAGTCTGAATAGACTGCTGCTCTCTGTTTGGAGACCAACTATGGAATTTGTGTGATTAGAGACTAACTATGCTTCACTGCTTTTGCTGCTTCACCTGTTGAGCTTGCTTCTCTGCTTTAACATCGCGGACTGAAAGTGGTATTTACCATCTAACAATGGGCTGCAATCTGCAACAAATATAATGACTTACTTTTTCCAAATATCCAGGCCTGGGCAATTGAACGATCATACTCTATTGTGTGGTGTGTTTGGTCATGATATGAATGGGGGTATGTCCCGTTAGTCTTAGGGGTGGCTGGGGATGTTAGCCAGGCATTGAGGCTATGCTTCTCTTTTTTAATGTTTTTTGATACAATAAAAGTTTATACAGTTTTTTTCAAAAATACTGTTGTTTGTATTATTGACGTGCACCATTCACTGTTCACTTATCCCTTCCTAACTGTGTTTTGCCAACAGCAATGAAAGTCCTATGGTGCCTATTACACATCACATCACACGATCGGCCACAGACCCACTGCAAAGTCAACTGGGCGTTAAGGCTCGTTTCCACATAGCGTGCTATCATGGAAACGCGATCACAGGGACAGCAGAGAGTGCACAGTTGTGCAAAGGGCATTGCCATGCATGTGACGCTGTCAGCGCACTCTGCCCCGGGATCGTATGACAGTGGAGCATCGCACTACACATGCAAGGGCCATGTGTAACACTGGCCTCAGTCCTGTGTACATTGTTTATAGCCTGTAAAGGTTAATGGTGAATGAGATGCAAATAATTCAGTGTTGAACTGTTATGCTTATGTTATGCAAACTTATGCAACTTGGAACTCCTCCAATCAAAAGTAGCATTTAATAGATCAATTTCCAAGTTGCATAAAATTTGAATTGACTTGAAAGTAGCTTCTTATTGACCATCCCTACCTTGACGTTGCACAGCGATTGCTCATTCATATTGGCAGATGTGGTCAGCGTCAGACATGAGCAAGATCAGTTTTGTGTAATGAAAAACTGTCCTGGGGGCGAGGGGGGGGGGGGGGGCTGGCATAGGCTGCTGCAGAGAGGGTCAGCTTACCCATGTCCTCACATCCCGCCACTGTACTCCATTGTCCCGACTTCCAGCTGTACAGCTGTAAGTTGGCCCTCTCTGCTTTGGCTTGCACCCTGAACACTGTGAGGCAGTTCTGTGAAAATGATCTTGCTCCTTCCAAGTCAGCATTTGCTCTAGTGCTCCACAGGCCTCGCAAATAGTGCATGCTCTGTGGATCTAGTCACACTTGTTCACTTGTTACAGTACAGTCAGTCTTATGGTAAGGCCTAAGAAGGAAAATGTGCAAAAGGAACAGGGAGAACAGGGCCCACAGTGTCTGTAGCAGGGAGTCTCCCACTCGGGAATGTCAGAAAAGTGCAGAAAGTCAGCAGTGAACTTATTTATCAAAATATAATGAAGTCAGAACTGTTCCTGTTTCTCAGAGAAGCCAGTGAATAATCCCGTCTATGTCATTCCTGTACACTGCAGTGTAATGATAGGGACACAATAATAACTCCAGTGACGTGGTTATTCACTTCACAAAGGAAACAGCACTGTTGCAAATTACAGAGGCAGAAGAGTCTCAATCTTCTAACTGTAATATTAAATATTTAACGCAGGAAGAAGTGAAGGCAAGACTAAATAAATTAAAAATAGACAAGGCACCTGGCCCGGATGGCATGCATCCTCGAGTCCTAAAGCCTCATCTACATGGGTAGATGAGGCTGCGATCCGGCGGCTCGATTAGCCGCCGGATCGCCTCTTCCGTGTCCCCGCGCATGCCCGCCGCGTCCCTGCTCGCCACGCGTGCGCCGGATTCAATTCCCCGCTCGTCCCCGCCGGCGCCGCTTATCTTCTGCTCGATTCCCTGCCATTGTCCCCTCGCGGGGAACGAGCAGGGAATCGGTGGTGGGGAGATCCGTCCTGTCGGATCTTATCAATCGAGCTGCATCAGCGGCTCGATTGATAAGCCACATCGCCGCCGCATCTACGCATGTACATGCGGCTTTAGGGAATTAAGTTCAGTTATAGATAAACCCCTTTATCCTATCGTTTGTGACTCTCTTTCAACTGGCAGAGTCCCAGTGGATTGGTTTACAGCCCACGTTTTCCCATTATTTAAGAAGGGCAAAAAATCAGATCCAGGAAATTATAGACTTGTAAGCTTAACATCAGTTGTATGCAAACTATTTGAGGGGTTACTAAGAGATACTATACATGACTTCATAGTAGAAAATAATCTTATTTCTCAGCATCAACATGGGTTTACTAAAGACAGGTCCTGTTTGACTAACATGCTCAGCTTTTATGAGGTAGTGCACTGGCGAACTGAGGGGGCTATTCCGGGTGTCTGGAACCTCCCCCCTGCACTGAGCTGTGTATTCAGCCAGGGAAGCCCGCATAATATAAACAGCCTCATTCTCCCTCCCTTCTAACTTCTGGTGCCTCCCTCCAGCTAATAGAATGAGAGAGGCAGCCGAGCTTCCCCCACAAGATGCAGCCTGCAGTGAGAGAATGTTGATTATGGAGTCCTGGACTCTCCACAGCACAGAAGTGTCAAACATGATGAAATTAGAGTGCAGGCAAGCTGGTAAATATGCACAGCATGATGCAGAGCTTGCCTGGACTCAGGGTCTGTGGGCAAACATCTGTCTGGTCTCTCCCCATTGTTATAATGACTGCATGTGTGGGTAAGGTGTTTAACAAGCTGAAAAGTTTTTGACAGTCCCTTGACTCCAGGAGGGCTTCTTTCTGACTTGTGTGAGAGACTGACAGGGACAGGAGTCCGATTACAGGCAAGTAGCCTGTGTGATGTGGGACTGCAATACAGATAAGTTCTCTGCTCCATCTCAGGCTATTCTCAATTTCTCCACTCCTCTCTCTCTGGGCTAGTGCACGCCAAAATGACAATAGCAATTGCTAGCAATTTGTGAGTGTGATTTTGTGAAGTGATTTTCAGAGCGATTTTTGAATGAATTGCTCAAAAACATGCTACATGCGGTGTACCTGCGATTTTGAAATAGTCACAACGCTGCTGTGGGAACACCCTCATAGCGTAACATTAGCCAAGCGCTTTTCAAATCACTGTTGATTTGAAAAGCGCTCAGAAGCCCTCTTGGTGTGCACCAGCCTCCCTCATTCACCTTTGTTTCCCTCTTCCCCTTTTGCTGGCTGACTGTGTGTTCTTGTCATACAGGAAAGCTAAATAAAAGTGCAATCCTGGTGAGGCAAATTATTTTTATTTAGTATTTATATAGCGCCGCCATCTTCCGCAGATGCATATATCCCTGCATCATATGGGTATCGCTTGCGCTATGTGACACTATGTAGCATATTCCACTGAATTGTCCAAACTAAGTCTATCTCCTGTTCCTCTCTCGGGGAGTTCGTCCATCGCTGTCCCCCGTTCACATTTGCTGCTACCAGAAGCCCTCAGAAACACTCGTGTCCTTGAGTACTTCCAAAGACAGGCAGCTCCGTAATACGCCAGCGCACTTTTGTGCATGGGCAGTATGGAGCCACCTGTATTCGGAAGCACTCGGGGACATACGTGCTTCTGGACCTTTCAGGAACCCCCCCCTTAAAAATCCTGCGTTTGCCCCTGTAGTGAATGCTAATATAGATATTGGGAATGCTGTAGATGTGATATACTTGGACTTTGCAAAGGCCTTCGACACTGTTCCCCACAAAAGTCTGGTGCAAAAGTTGAGGCTGCAAGGACTGGGGAAAAGTCTGTGTGCATGGATAGGGAACTGGCTAATGGACAGAAAACAAAGAGTTGTGGTCAATGGATCGTACTCAAAATGGGAGACTGTTAGCAGTGGGGTCCCACAGGGGTCTGTACTGGGTCCAGTGCTCTTCAATTTATTTATTAATGACCTAGTAGATGCAGTAGTGAGCAATGTTGCTATTTTTGCAGATGATACAAAATGGTGCAGAATCTTCAACTCTCAGGAAGATACTGTCATTGCAACAGGATCTGGATAGGATGGCTATATGGGCACATAAATGGCAGATGAAATTCAATGTTGAAAAATGTAAAGTCATGCATTTTGGTCGTACCGATGGTCTAGCACCATACAAAATAAATGGGATACAGTTGGGGACATCAAACTTGGAGAAGGACTTAGGAGTACTCATCGACAACAAGTTAAATAATCGTACTCAATGCCAAGCAGCTGCAGCTAAAGCTAACAACATTTTAGGATGCATTAAAAGGGAAATTATATAGGGAACAATGGGCAGCGCCAAACTGTTCAAAGTGAGAGAGAGAAAAGAGATCCTCTGAACAAATCACTTCAAGGAGCTAGTCCACTGAGTTCGCTGTGGGGTCATCCAATAAGCAGATTCACAATAGTAGTAAAAATCCACTGCGCTCTCATTCCATAGCCACGATCTAAAATTGAAAAGACAAACTACACATCGCGTAATACTGTAACAGCATGAATGCAAGAAGCCCCTTGTGGTTGTGAACACTCTGTGCTTCCACTCGTGACACCACCACCCAATACTGGAGAGGCTCACCAGATTTCAACCACCTCGTTTTGCAGGTGGATCTCTCGCTTTGTTTTATGTCTCACTCAGACACATCAGTGAGGCACATCCGTATGCTGGTATCAAAAAGGTTTAATATCTTCATAAAATTGCAACTAAAAACACAATAAAATAACACCTCATTGCGCAGTAAGTTGAGACAGATGGCACATAGCCGCGCTTCTCGCGCCTCCTAACTACTTACAAGCTCCACAAAGATATCAAGCGTGTCACAGCGGCTCTCCTAGGGCCCTTGTAGGTGCACTCCCAAATCCCTGCGGCGTCCCGCCGGTTGGAATCTCCACACTACTCCGGGCTTCCGCTTGCTCGCCTAAGGGGGCGTGTCTACGTCTGGCGTACTGGCTCCGCCCTACGCGTTTCGTCATCAAACAGACTCATCATATGAAGATATTAAACCTTTTTGATACCAGCATACGGATGTACCTCACTGATGTGTCTGAGTGAGACATAAAACAAAGCGAGAGATCCACCTGCAAAACGAGGTGGTTGAAATCTGGTGAGCCTCTCCAGTATTGGGTGGTGGTGTCACGAGTGGAAGCACAGAGTGTTCACAACCACACGGGGCTTCTTGCATTCATGCTGTTACAGTATTACGCGATGTGTAGTTTGTCTTTTCAATTTTAGATCGTGGCTATGGAATGAGAGCGCAGTGGATTTTTACTACTATTAAAAGGGAAATAAAAACTCGAGATGCTAGCATAATATTGCCCCTGTTTAACTCTCTAGTAAGGCCACATCTGGAATACGGAATTCAGTTCTGGGCACCACATTACAAAAAAGATATTGCAGTTTTAGAGCAGGTGCAGAGACGAGCAACAAAATTGATACGTGGGATGGAAGGTCTCACTTACCAAGAAAGGTTAGATAAACTGGGTTTATTTAGTCTAGAGAAAAAACGCCTTAGAGGAGATCTAATTAACATGTAAATACATCAGAGGGCAATATAATAGCTTGGCGGATGAGCTTTTTGTCCCTAGGCCTTCTCAAAGGACTAGAGGACATGATCTGCGCATGGAGAAAAAACGTTTTAGCCATTTATTTAGGAAAGGGTTCTTTACAGTAAGGCCTCGTTTCCATCTATGCGCTTCTGTCCTCTTCTGTCCGCTTCTGTCCGCTTTTCAGCAACATGTATCTATCTGTAACATTGATGTGCTGAAAAAAAGCGGATAGAAGCGGACAGATGGAAACACGGCCTAAGAGTGATTAAGATGTGGAATGCATTGCCACAGGAAGTCGTTATGGCAAACTCTATACCTGCATTTAAAGGGGGCTTAGATGCTTTCCTTGCGTTGAAAGACATCCATGGCTACAATTACTAGGTAATGCCTAATGATGTTGACCCAGGGATTTTATCCGATTGACATCTGGAGTCGGGAAGGAATTTTTCCCTTTTGGGGCTAATTGGACCATGCCTTGTAAGGGTTTTTTCGCCTTCCTCTGGATCAACAGGGATATGTGAGGGAGCAGGCTGGTGTTGTACTTCGTACTGGTTGAACTTGATGGACGTATGTCTTTTTTTCAACCAAAATAACTATGTAACATTTGATAAATAGTGTCCACTTCTGGTTCCATGCAGGAATTTATTACTTGGTTTGATGTACACATAAATTCTCTATAAAGTCAAGAATTTATTTTAACAGCTGTTTATGAAAGACACTAAATGGTTTATTTATAATCTTCGCTAGCCCTTTTATAATGATGATTATATCTCTCCTGTTAGATGTTGGTCAAAATTGGGGGGGGGGGGGGGGGGGGGAGTCACTGCGTCTTATGGTCTGAATGCAACAATTTCTGTCAACAATTTCTGTCGGTTGTCTGTTCCTTGTCCTGAGTCCCCGCGTGTACCCTGTCTTCTGCCCCATGGGACACACAGGGTCTTGGGCAGAAGACGGGACACACAGGACTTGGGGCAGACGATGGGGGGGGGGGGGGGGACACAGGACTCAGGACAGGGGACACACAGGACTTGGGGCAGACAATGGGGGGAGGGGACAGGACTCAGGACAGGGGAGACACAGGACTCAGGACAGGGGACAACCAGAACTCAGGACAGGAGACACACGGGACTCAGGACAGGGGACACACGGGACTGAGGACAGGAGACACACGGGACTCAGGACAGGGGACACACGGGACTCAGGACTAAGGACAGGGAACACACAGCACTTAGGACAGGGGAGACACGGGACTCAGGACAGAGGACAGGGGACATACGGGACTCAGGACAGGGGACACACGGGACTCAGGACAGAGGACAGGGGACATACGGGACTCAGGACAGGGGACACACGGGACTCAGGACAGAGGACAGGGGAGACACGGGACTCAGGACAGGGGACACACGGGACTCAGAATAGAGGACAGGGGGACACACAGGACTCAGGACAGAGGAAGACAAGAGACAGAGGGGGGACTTATGAGGACACAGGGGGTACAAATGAGGACATAAGGAGATACAAAGGTACAAGGGGGACACAGGGCTATAATAATTGGGAGGGATCCACAAGACGCCCCTGCAGCATGGACGCACCAGGTTTAGTATATATTTTTTTTAACCTAGGTGTGTCTTATGGTCTAAACAATACGTTATATGCTACAGCGGTGACAAATCACACTGTTTCGGTCTGATGAGACCTTTTTCAAGTGCTAGGACTGCTTTGTCATTGCTGTGATATGTACATAAAAGCTAAGTGACTTACCTATCTAGGTGGAGTCCCAAATCTTTCATGGATTGTATTCCTCTCAAAATTCACTCTTTGCCCCATAGTGTTATTCAGCTCTTTAACCTTAGAGAATCATTCCATTTGCTAATTTATAGTAGTCTGTGTGACCTCTACAGATAAGAAGTATAGTGTAGTTCGCACCTTGTTGAGTGGATATAAAAATGCTTTATTCAATCAGGCACGTTGGTGAAGGACTCATGCCTGTTTTTTTGCCTGATTGAATAAAGCATTTTTATATGCACTCGACAACGTGGGGACTACACTGTCACTTCTTGCCACTTGAGCAGCCCGGTTCCTGCACTGTCTGTGGACGGAGGTTCTGAGAGGAAAATCACCCACAATTAGATAAGAAGTATAAAAACACATGCAACAGTTGTCTGCCCTCCCAGCACAACACAAGTAAAGCCTGGCATACATTATACAAGAAACGGTCGATCAGAGATTGATATTTGGTATCAGTTGTTATTTACTCTATCATCAATTGTTATGTTCTCTATCACACTGGCCCATATGATGTAGCTCTCATCAGACATCTTGTCTAGCATTGACTGCCGCTGCTGCTTGCTTTGTAGCTTCACAATTAGTGATGAGCCATCATTTCGCATATGCGTAATTTCACACCCTAATTTGTAATTACAATGTGAAATTGTAATTCATAATTTTCAGCAAACTCTTCATTATTTTGGTGTAATTTGTAATGTCACATTGTAATTTCTGGTTAACTAGCAATTTTATTTTTACTTGTAAATTAATATAATTTATAGTAATTATGCAGAAATGAATCATAATGTACTGTAATTAGGTAAAAAAAGGGTCATAATTACATAAATAGTTGCTCTATTATGAAAATAATCGTTATTATGAAAATTACACATATATTTGTAATTGTGCCAAATTTAGCGTCATTTTTCTCAATTATGATTTTTTTCTGTTCATCACTTTTCACAAATGAAATACTAAGAAAATATCACTTGCACTCTGCTGCAGACTGCAGACCCCAAACAGCACACTACTTTCTTTCTACCCCCTCTCCAGCCGGCTTTGCTTGTATAAAGACCAGGCATTGCTGAATTATAGTGGGGCAAAAATCGATTAGAATTAGAGTTAAATATATAATTAATAAATCTTTGAAAACATAATAATAAATCTGCCTAGGATGGCCACATAACAGCCACACAAACACACAAAGCTCATGGTTGTTTACCTGCAGCCAGGAGTTGGTTGGTTGTAGAGCAGGTCTCTGTTGATATACGGTGCCAGTTTTCCACCTGATAAAATGAAATTGGAATTGGTGCATGAGTTTGGTCAGAGACACTTGCTTATTGATCCTCTTTCTCCTTTCTTTCTGATGTTTATGTTTATGAGTCTACTCACTGTGGTGCTTCCACAGGAAGGAAGTAGGAAATACGCCCCAGGTAAAGCCGCTAGCAGATTATTGGCAGTACTGCCAATATTCTATATAGGTTATTCAGGCCGGGCCGAGGCAGAGGCGAGAAAGGCTCCAGCCTCAGAGCGCAGTGTAGGAATGCACAACTCACTCAGCTATCATTCCCCTATTGTGTTTAAAGCAGAGAGAAATAAGAAAAGAGGATACATGGCAGTAACTGCAAGCCAGATAACTAGAGATTAAGGTGTTGGGGGCTCGGGGGGGGGGGGGGGGGGCACTTAGTCTAATTGCAATCAGTGTGTGATGGCTGGGGTGGGAGGGATGGAGGGGCGCACTTTGGTGTCTCAGCCTTGGGTGCTGGGGGACTTTGTCCCACCTCTGAGGCGATTAACTACACTAATTCTACCCCTAGCTAATTCCTAATATAGCCCCTACTTTGAACCCATACCTAACGCTACTACACTACTTTTGACATCACCCAAATGATAGACTTCCTAACATAATTTGTGCTCCCGCTATTGCCGGCAATCAAAATTTGCAGTCTATGGCAGCACCCAAATTTCCTGCTTTGGGGGAACAGCCCCTACAGCTGTAGTGGGGAGGAGCGGGACAACTTTTTCCTTTCCACCCACATGGTCCCTTTTCCTGTACTGCTCTGGTAGCTATCGACTCCCTCCTCAGCCCCATGCAGGATGGTTCAGTGGGGCAGTGAGTATCTTACCTCCTCCGTGTAATGATTGGTGTCAGCACGCAGAGAGAATCTGATTATTGGTGATCTGCAGTATCGCCAATAATACAGATGTCACCCGATTATTGATGATCTGCAGAATCACCAATAATACAAGTGCGACTAACCTCTGGACACCTAAGACAGTAGATAAATGATAACAACAGTAATGATAGTACCAGAGCGTGGAAATATCCACCAAACGGCGATTCCTCAGAGGTGTGGTTACCTCTGAATGGGAACCCCGTGTGTGAGATCCTCAGGCCAGGCAAAGAGAGGAATCTCGGCCTCAGGCAGTAATAGTCTGCTAGGGCAGGCGTCTCGGAGAGGCAAGCCTCAGAGATAGCCCTACAGTGGGAGACGTTCCATTGCAGGGAGAAAGGTCAGGCGAGCAAAGGTTCGACAACAGAGAAGGCGGCACAGTACAGAAACAGAATACTGATTCAGAGTCGTTTAACAGGCAGGGTCGGCAACTTGAATCAGATAGGCAGAAGTACAAGAACGATAAGAGTAAGAGAAGTCAGGGCAAGCCAAGGACAAAACACAGGTAAATATACACAATACAATCCTAATCTGAGGTGTGACGTCCTTGGTGACAACACCTGGGAAACTGAGCTAAGGTCTGAGCGCTAACACAAGTGTATTCACGACAGCAGACAGTGAGCAATTGACAACTGTGGGCTTAAATGCAAAAGCCCTGTTCCACCAGCCCGCCCAGGGGGCTGGAACTGAAGTCTGCAAGTGATTGGCTGGCTGAGGTCAGCTGATCACCAGATCAGCTGACCCATCTTCTAAGACAATAAATGTCCTGCCGCCTCGCACGCGTGCGCATGACCCTCTGCCTCTGCACATCCGAGAGGCCAGGTCCCCGGTCAGCGCACGCTCGCGTACGGAAGCCCGCCGGCTGGATTGCGGGGCCTGCCGCCATACTGACAGGCGCTGCGGTGACTGCCCCGCTCTGTGCCGGCGGCTCCGTATATGAGTCGGAAGCCGCTGGCTGGGAAGCGGAGGCCGCCGCCATGCTGCCCTGCGCGGCAGTGGCGGCCCCGCTATTCCTCACACTCCCGTTCTGTGTCCAAACTGTCCTGTACTGCAGTCACCCATTCTCCTTCCCCTCAGTCCTGGACTCCTGCATGTCACATGACAACACTGAACCAGGATGGAGGTGCGGCTGCAGCAGAGGATGAAGGATTGGACCTGCCTCTGGAGGATGTGATTTGGCAGGTAGTAGTATTATGTTGTTGTACAGATTAATAGAATTTTACAGATAAAATCAAATAATTTCATTTCTGCGCTTTTCTGCTCAAATAATATTGTAGCACCGTAAAAATCAAGGTTTCTTGTTTCTCTTTATACATTAATGGTGTGCATTAAGTGGAAATTTCACTTTAATAAAAACTTAATGCTTTCAGTTTGGTTCCATGTATTGCAAGAATTAAAGTGGAATTTCCCTTTAATTCATAACATGAACTTTAAATTTATGTACAATGGGGATGGTCAGTGAAATGCAAATAATTCCAAGTTGATGCAGGATTATGCAAAGTTATGCGGCTTGAAAATGGACCAATCAAATTCTGCAAAGGTAGAACTTGATGAGTCTATTTTCAAGCTGCATAGACTTGCATACAGAATTTGCATAATCCTGCATTAACTTGGAATTATTCACATCTCATGACCATCCCTACTACGGTATATAAGAAAAAAAGCAATACTGCACACTTTTCACATTTTGGTATTTTCTCTTACCTCTCGTACATTAGGGAACCCGTTGGCTCTGATAATCTTTTTGTAGAACTGCACAGATGCTTTGGGGTAACGGGGTTTATGTTTGTTTCTGAATTCAACATAGTAGAGTCCAAATCTTTCTGAGAAGCCTTCATCCCACTCAAATTTATCCATCAGCGACCAGGCCGTGTATCCCTGAATGTGAACCCCGTCCTTTATAGCTGCCACAGGAGAGTCGACTTCATCAGTTACTTGAAAAGTATCCTAAAGCAGTGTTTCTCAAAATGTACAAAAACTGGTGTTTACCAACTACCCCACGGTACCTCTTGACACATGTACATTCAATTAGTAATACTCTCTATGAATATGTCCACTTACACATATTGTTAAAATGAGCCATTTTTAGCTTGCATGCTTTATGACATATTTGTACACATTTAATTGTCTACAAAGACGCAAGTATATAAACTTGAACAACACCTTCAAGAATGCAATATGCTGTCTGCCATGCCCCCCCCCTTATCTTACACACACACACAGTATATGCTGCAAGGGCACTATCGTAGCATTATAGCAGATGAAGAGGGGGTGTAGACAGTGTAAAGAGTAAGAAGGAAGTTAAATATTCATGTAAATGTAACCAAAATTGGAAAATGTGGTGGTAAAAATATAAAGTCTGGTGCAAACATTGAGGATGCAAGGACTGGGGAAAGATCTCTGTGCATGGGAACTGCCTAATTGGCAGAAAGCAAAAAGTTGTGGTCAATAAATCATATTCAAAATGGGCGATGATACAAAATTGCGCAGAATTTTCAAATCTTAGGAAGATAATGATATATTGCACAAGGATCTGGATAGGATGGCTATATGGGCACATAAATGCCAGATTAAATTCAAAGTAAATTTGTAAAGTCATGCATTTTGGTCGTACCAATGGTCTAGCACCATACAAAATAAATGGGATACAGATGGGGACATCAAACATCGAAAGGGACTTAGGAGTACTCGTTGCCAACAAGTTAAATAATCGTATTCAATGCCCAGCAAATAACATTTTGGGATGTTAGCATAATATTGTTCCTGTTTAACTCTCTAGTAATGCCACATCTGGAATATGGAATTCAGTCCTGGGCATCGCATTACAGGAGGGACATTGCAGTTTTATAGCAGGTGCAGAGATGACCAACAACACTAATTAAAGGGATGGAAGGTCTCACTTACCAGGAAATGTTAGATAAAGTGGGCTTATTTAGTCTGGAAAAAAAAGATGCCTTAGAGGAGATCTAGGTGTGTTAAAAGTAAAAATCCAGCCTTGATTGCCATGCCCTGCATCCACATAGCAATATTACTAGCGGTTAGTGCATAAACCCCATGGTAGCCCAAACTAGGAGTTCTGTTGTTCAGCATGTTGCTGATGACACTATGACAGTTAATGCTACTGTATAAGTCATACCTGTGTTGGGTTTCTTGTGGAGTGCCACTACAAGATGTAAAAAATCAGTGTCATTTGGTTTGCTATGTATTGGCCTTGTGTTATTGGATTTAGACCTGGTACAATTATATGTTCAGTTCATTTTCTGCTTATTTTGCTTTACTTTGACCAGTAATGCAGAAAAATCTTAACACATGATTCTCTTTGTAATGACAGAATGGCCAATGGTACATTTAACAGACAAGTGGTGTTAATAAATGAGTTTCTGAACAATCCCAGCAAGCATAACTCACCTTTTAACATCTCATTGATGTAGCATTTGAGGTATTGTATCCTCCATTCATCACACAGCTCAGCACACTGCATCTTCTCTGATATGCCATTTTCTGTCACCAACAGCATTGGGTTTCCATACTGGGTCTAACAGAAATATATACATTACAACAGAAAGCATGCCCTTCTGGCTGTACGACACTTAAGGAGGAACTCTGGCCAAAAACTAAAATCTTCCAAAAGACAGTACTGTACATTGATAACACAATGCAGAGTTTGTAATCCAGCACCGACAGAGTTACAGATCACTTCCTCCTTTGTTTCCTGCCAATTTTATCTGAAAGCCTGAAACAAGAGACTTATGCTGCCAGCTCACATTTTTGATCACTGAAGGAGCTAGAAGTGTGACGATGTAAATGAAGGAGAAATCTAGCCTTACCATGCAGGAAGATATTTGCATTTTCACACCCCTGCTCTTTTCTGATAACAGTTGCACAATACAGGTCATTCCTGCCATGGAATACAAAAAGATTTTTATTAGAATTAGGCTTGAAATCTATAAAAAAATATATTGAATTGCAGCAGCAAGGTTGGCTGATAGGCCCCTGGGTCTCCCCCCATCTAATATTGCTTACTCGGGACCCCTGCAAAGCGCTCATAGCAGAATGAACTCACCTGTCCATCCCCATGCTCTCTCATGTGTCCTCTCCAACTTCATTCTCGCTGGGGCGCCTGTTCTAAGTGACCTAGCAGCATGTACTAAGTCACAAAACATGCACGCAGGTCATGGAGAACAGATAGCCAGCGAGGATGAAGACAAAGGGGAGCTTGTCAGCAGACAGGCGAGTGCGCTTTGCTGCATGTGCTCTGCAGGTCCAATGGGGGATCACTTTTAGATGGGAGGAGGCCGGGGAAGGGGGGGGGGGGGGCATCAGCCTGCCTTCGATGTATCATCACCCCGTCCCCTTTGAGCACGATCTTTCCGTCTGGTGCGAAATTTTTTTAATTGATTTTGGACACAAATTGATTGATATTTGATTGGTGGCCATGTTTGATCATTGATCTCTGGCTGATTTGATCACAGTGATCAGATCTGTCAGAAAAATCAATTAATGCATGGGCACCTTAACCATAGAGGTGTACGGTCTTACTTTTCTGTAAAGAAATAAGCTTAAGGTTTTAGACTCACCTGGGGCCTCCTCCAGCCCCTTTTGAGGCCACTCCATCCCTCACTGTCTCTCCATGCTGCTCATGTCCCCTGCTGGATGGCCCAGTAATGTCTAAATGGATTTCTATGGAATCAGCATCTCAGGTACAGAACCTGGGAATAGGACCGATTCCAAGACTCAACAGGATTGCTCAAACCGTCCTGGGCAAACCACTGTAAAAAGAGGCGGAACACCACTGGCTACAAATAATGTTTATATTGTGGAACAGAAACACTACATGTTACAGACTCGCAGGTCCTTCATCAGGTGCATGCATTATTTGCAGCCAGTGGTGTGCCATGTCTTTCTTTTACATTGGATGGCCCAGCACTCTGGCCCAGTCGTGCTTTGTCGCATATGCACAGCCCAGCAGCACATGCGCCTCAGTCATGCTCCTGTGGCCACAAGACACTCATTTCATCTCAGTCTTTCTACATTGAATGCAAACCTTGGGAATTTGTAATAGTATAATCTGAACTATTTTCCATGAGTAGGATTTAGTACTATATATTTTTTTTATTTAACAGATTAATGAACTAATCCTTTTACTCATGAATTACCTTCACAAAATTAAGCAGCCTCCGAAAACCCCAGGGAACAGAATACAGCCATTTTGACTCTGGTTCAGGCCATTTGGGGTCCACCAACTCTATCAGATCTCGGTCAGTGAAGTAGCTGGGGCCCTGCGATGACGGGAAGTTCCTGCTTGTGATGTATCTTGTGGTGAAGTGGCCAATCCCAAGAAAATCACTTGTACCTTTAATGAAACCTTTCTCCTGAGAGCTGAAGGCTGGGAGTCTGGACATTCCCAGGCCTTGCTGAGCACTCTTCTGGCCTTGAAGAAGAACACAAGCCATATATTACTGAGCTCAATGGACAAAGGAATACACAGACATCTGCATATTACTTTTTATACTACAACAATAGAGAAGACAACAATAATATTAGTGTTGGGTTAAAATTAAAAATGCATCTGGTTGTTGGTCGACCCAAAGCTATGTTTACTAAGCATTCTTATGCACTCTGATGCTATTACTAGTAAATCCACTAAGGTCCTCCTTCTTGTATCCTTCCTTGAACCTTAAATTAATGATATGCTAAATTGTGGATCCAATCCTTGATTCCTACAGTGGAAGACTGGGTCAGACTAGTGAATAATATTCCCCTATGCCACAAGGCAATATGTAAATCCAGAGGTGTTCATCACAGATTAAACAAGATTTGGTCAGAATAGCAGAAGTCCACATATACGAAAATATAGCCTATGTATTTCTTATATAGAATGGGTTTAAGGGTTAGTGCCAATTTTTCTGATGTCACTTAGATTCTATTCTTAACTTGAGTTATGTTGTAGGGATGTTTTTTAGGGTGTTAATATTGCTTTTCTCTTGGTATATTACCAAATGATTATTCTGCTAAAATGTCAGGTCTATCTTACCTCTTCATACTGATCATTGGACTTCAATGTATTAATATGCGATAACTACCACTGCTCTTTTTGGAATGTTGCACTCTTTGTTTACTGTACATTCAGGCCCATATACAATTAACTTTATCTCCTGGGTTTTCTCCTGAGTGATATTTTCACACCTTGTCAATAAAATGCCTCTTAAGCCACCGGCAAGCAAGAAAATACTCAAAATAATTTTCAAAGTACATTTTCCCCTACGTTTGGTACTTTTGCAAGTGCAGAGTAATGAAAAGTTTAAAAAAAAAAAAAGTTGAAAAACTATATCCAATAAGAAAACTCAGGAAAAAAAGTGAATTGCATATGGACCCTTGTCATAAAATGCCTTTTAACTACTTGTTGCACGCCGTGCAGTATATTCACGGCCTGGAAAAGGTTGCCGGGTGCACCAGGGCTGTGAATATAAGTCTGCAGCGGCATGCAGCCGCCGCACGCACGCACATGAGCCGCCGTTATCGCCGGTTAGTGGGGAGATGAATGAAGTCCCCGATTCAATAAATGCCGGTGCCTATTAGACGCTTGCATTCATTGTATCTTCCTGTTGTTAAGTGCCACGCATTACTTCGATTCACGTGCTTATGTACGTGAATCGGAAATGATGACTGAGGACATCTTGTGGCCAAATAGTAAATTACACCAAAATTCACATTTATTTAATAAAAATCCCCACACTGACTTTTATCATTAACTATTTCCCTCCCACACTTTCCCATAGTACCCAAACTTTTTTTTTTTGTATAGAAAAAAAAAATTACATAAAAAAAATATATGAGTAGTTACCTTAGGGACTGAACTTTTTTAATATTAATGTTAAGGCGGTATATTACTATTAATTTTTAATTTATAGGCTTGTAATTAGTGATGGATGCAAAACTGAAAAAATGCACCTTTATTTCCAAAAAAATATTGGCGCCATACATTATACTAGGGAAATTTTTTAAACGTTGCAATAATCGGGACAAATGGGAAAATAAAATGTATGACTTTTATCCTCAGCAGAACGTTTTATTTTAACACTATAATGGCCAAAAAGTGAGAAATGTTTTCATTTTTTTTCCTTATTATTCATGTTAAAATGCGTTTAGGATAAAATAGTTCTTAGCATACTGTACCTCCTAAAGAAAGCCTAATTGGTGGCGAGAAAAACAAGATATAGATCATTTCGCTGTGATTAGTAGTAATTAAGTTATTGGCGGAAGAAAAGAAGGAGCGCTGACAGGTGAAAATTGCTCTGGTCCACAAGGGGAAAAAACCCTCAGTGGTCAAGTAGTTAAACCACTAACATGCAAGAAAATACTCAAGATAATTTTGATAGTACTTTTTCAGATGGCCCTAACGGTTCGCCGGCCAACGGTTCCAGGTGAACTTCCGGGGGTTTGCGATTGCGGAGAACCGCAAACTTTACCGGAAGTTCGGTTCGCCCCCATAGTGTGCCATTATGGTCAACTTTGACCCTCTACATCACAGTCAGCAGGCACATTGTAGCCAATCAGGCTACACTCCCTCCTGGAGCCACTTCCCCCTTATAAAAGGCTGGCCATTTTACTTACTCGTGTGCCTGCAGTAAATAGAGAAGGTTCAGCTGCTGCAGACTCTCTCATAGGGAAAGATTAGTTAGGCTCTTGTAGGCTTCTTAGCTTGCTCCATGCTGATTCTTATTGCTAAAATAGCACCCCACAACAGCTCTTTTGAGAGCTAATCTTGTTCTTGTGATCTTTTTTTTTTCTGTGTGTCCCACTGACACTTGTGTTGCATAGACAGCCTTGATAATTCATACTGTGTGTGCCACTGCTAGGCCCAGCACATACAGTGACTACCTGTGTGTGTGACAGGTGCACATTACCCATCACTGCATATACCTACCTGTTGTTCACTGTGCACCCACCTACGTGAGCGCACGCAGTGTCACTGTGCCTGTCCGCTAGCTGTCTATGTGTGACAGGTGCACATTGTAATACCCATTACTGCATATACCTACCTACCTACCTGTTGTTCACAGTGCACCCACCTACCTACGTGATATGAGCGCATGCAGTGTCACTGTGCCTCCGCTACCTGTCTGTGTGTGACAGGTGCACATTGTAATACCCATTACTGCTTATACCTACCTACCTACCTACCTACCTACCTGTTGTTCACAGTGCACCCACCTACCTACGTGAGTTGAGCGCACGCAGTGTCACTGCGCCTGTCCACTACCTGTCTTTGTGTGACAGGTGCACATTAAAATACCCATTACTGCATATACCTACCTGTTGTGTTCAGTGCAACCACCCACCTACGTGAGTGCATGCAGTGTGATATACCACTCCGTGCATACCTGTTAACTGCACCTGTGTGACTGCACATTGTATTAGTCAAGTCAGTGCATACCTTTCACTTCATCCCCCCCAATATGGACAAAACAAAAGGCAGAGGCAGGCCACCTGGCAGGTCTGTTCGAGGTTGCTCTGTCATTATTTCGTATGGCCCTCGACCAAAGTACAGTGTTCAGAAGAAGGCACGTGCCATCAACCCCCAATATTGTCAGGACGTAGTTGACTATTTAACACAGAACACCTCATCTTTCTCAGCTTTCGCACGGAAGCGTGACATATCTTCCTCCTCCTGCTCTGATTCTGGCACCCCACTTAACACTCAGTCAGCCGCCACCACCAAAGTGTCATCACCCCAGGGCTCAGTGGTGTGGACATTTTTTTGTGCGTCTGCCTCAGATGAGAGCAATGCCATCTGTACTCTCTGCCACCGAAAATTAAGCCGTGGAAAGACCAAGACCCGCGTAGGGACAACTACCTTACGAAGGCACATGATTACAAAGCACAAACTGCAATGGAATGACCACCTGAGGAAAAGCAGCACACAAAAGCAAAAAAAAGTGTTTTAACCGCAGTGTTGTAATAACATGATGACTTGCCTTTTATTCACTAAACCTGACATGTTAAAGAGAACAAGAAACGAAGCACCCTCATGTATTTTACCATATATATTAATGGGAACATGACAGTAAACACCAACTCTGCTCTTTGTTTCATCATTCACTGCTCAGTCTACTTGTTATCAGCTCTGATAAAATCTCTGACTGAGCATTCAGTCTAGCTTTGCCCCAGAATGATTATAGCTGAGTCAGTCTTCTTTGATGTTTTTTCAAGCCCAAGCCTGCCCCCTTGTTGCTCTACTTTCCTGCTATGTATACTTGTAGTAGGAAATCAGAGCCAGAAGGGGGGCAGGCTTGGGCTTGAAAGACATCACAGAAGACTGACTCAGCTATAATCATTCCGGGGCAAAGCTAGACTGAATGCTCAGTCGGGGATTCTTATCAGAGCTGATAACAGGCAGAATGAGCAGTGCAGAATGAAAGAAATAGCAGAGTAAGTGCTTACTGTCATGTTCGCATTGATATATATGTTAAAATACACGAGGGTGCTTTGTCTCTGGTTCTCTTTAAGCACAAAAACAAAAATCCATCTGCTTGGAGGTGGTATACATTAAATTTAGATTTGTAAGTTGTACATTTATTTTTATTGCCTGTATTTTATTGTTTTGTTTTGTTTTTTCAATGTTGAGCATTGACTATAAAAATATATATAACCGCTATACATGTCCATTAAATATAACTGTCAAATACAATACTCTGCAAGTTTTTTAATTTTCCTGCCTTGTGTGAGAAAGCGGTCACTTGCCTATGTATTCTTTCATGATTTGTGGATAGTCTCCATTGTAAACAGGATTAGCAAACCATCCGAAGTTAAACTGGACAAATCTCTCTGCGGCTTCAATATCCTTCTGGCTGGAGATGTCCACCGGATCGCCCCACTCAGTGGTCAGAGAGATTCCCACCATCCCTGAGCACAGATGCAAAAACACAGCTTAACCACAGATAATGTACAGTAATTGTATATACTGTAAGTTGGTTTCCAGGAATGTATAATATCCCCTAATTTCATGTGTATTTGTCTACATGTCTTTGTGCTTTGGGCATTTTTTTGGGGGGGGGGGGGGTGCAGGGCAATAAATACTTACCGAGCCTCTGTGGAGTGTCTTCTACCCTCCCTGTAGCTTTCTGGTGTCCATGTACGCCGGGAAGCCGCTAAGAACTACAGGATGGGTAGAGGGGTAGGTAAGTATTTTATGCTGCACGGGGATGGGGGAAAGGGTTGTGCTTTTTCAGCCGCTCGCTGCGATCTCCACTGGTGCTGGATACAGGGGGTCTTGCTGTATCGTGTATCAGTGCTACACAACTCATTTCGTTTTTGCTTTACTAGATGTCTGCTATGCCAGGGTAAAAGAAGATACTATTCACAAAAATACAGACTCCCTACTTACACAGTAGTATGCACTATAAATGATTTAAAATTCAGAGTCTTTATCATAAACTGCATTGCATAACAAAAACAAACACAGGAAATGTAAAAAAAAAGGTTTAAAAAGTTGGCACTAGGTTTCAAATATCTTCTGTACAGAGGCGTAACTAGACTTAATAGGGCCCCACTGCAAAAATGATAGCATGGGGCCACCTTGGTCCCCGAACCCCATTAAGGTTCACATGATTTGGAGCCAGCGAATGGCAGCAGAGAGTTCTGCTGTGAAGCAGCATCTAGACAGGGACGGATCAAGACCAAGTTGCGCCTGGGGCAAGGTCAGGTTTTGGCGCCTAAAGGTCAGGTTTTGGCGCCTAAACTGCCATTCATTTTGCCGCCTTTTCAAGAATTCAACAAACTGCACCCGGGGCAAGATACCCGCTTGCCCTTCCCCTAGATCCGTCCCTGCATCTAGAAGCAGCAAAAAATTACAAATGCTCCTGCTACTAGCCTGCATGTCAGGGAGAGGAGGCAGGGATGGTTTTTTTGTGAGAGAACGGGGAGGTTTTCTTGCTAATTGGCTGCACTTGGAGTTAGGGACTGGAAGGAGGAGGGGCCTCCAAAGCCTCTGTGGCAGGGGTCACAGGGGTGATTGCTACGCCCCTACCTCTGTATCAGGAACACAAATATATTTACATAATTAATGCATGCTGTGTGTGTACATAGTACACATGCTGGCTTGGTGCGCTGTAATTGTTGCCGCCCTGAAGCACGTGTTTTTCACACTGCTTCATGGGAGAACTGCCCCTGCAAACTATAGTCAACCAGTAAAGCGACAGGAGAAATCGATGAGTGTTGGGCCTGCTTTAGTGTTTGATGACCAGTACTTGACCCCTGGATAAGAGAAAGCCAGAAAAATGAAAGACAGCATACACTGGTGTTCTGATGTTAGCACAGAAATATGCTTTCTGAGGAAGCTATTCAAGAGTCATACCTTTCTGTTTGCTGCGCCAATGCTTGTTGTAGCTGTGCCATGTTCTGGCATGTGCCTGCAATATATGGAAAAAGCTTGTCAAATGTATTATTATTTTGGCAGCTATGTAAAGACTTTCTGTTATTCAGGTGCATTTACCATGAGCTCAGTGCGGATAAGAGTTGGTGAGAGACATGCACAAAGCAAAAGTGTCCATAGACACAACACTGATTGGCCAAACACAATGCTACTGACAAATATACTGGTATACCGGTAAATATATATATAATTTTTTTATTTTTTTGCCAGGGGGATGGGCAGCTGACTATTATTCCCCCCCCAAAAAAGATTATGGTGGATGATAAAAACATCCACTACTTAGATTTTTCCTACAAGTGTCAGATTATCCCCTGCATCAGTACATTGCTGCTGAGAAGACTGGTGTTTGACCCTACAGGCATGGCCATTAGACACTGAGCCACAGTAATGTTCTACAGTGTTTTGGTAGCATCTGCCTAATTACATGTCAGCTAAGGAGGTGTCCAGCCTGCAATGGGTCACACTGAGGAATCTATATACTAAAGAATCAATGCTGGATTGGATGTTGTCAATATTCCTTTATTAAGTTGCAAGAGATTCCACATCTAAAAAGTGCCTATCATTTATGACGCAGGATGTGCTGTTTTGGCAATTTCCTTCTTTTCAAAAATATTCACATGACATCTAGAATTTTTTTTTATCATGGTTAAGTGATAGTTTCCTAAAGCACTGTATAGGTCTGAAACTGCTTCTGGCCCAGGGCCGGCGCTACCAGTAAGGCAAAGGGGGCAACTGCCCCCAGAGTCCTTGAGGGCACCCATTTTCAGCCAATGTCTTGCCGCCCCCTGTGTGGTCTGCCTACGCTGCGCTGGGTGCCGGCGGTGGCAAGCATGCGAGGAGTCAGGGAGCCGAGACCATAAATACCCTGTGGCGTCCTGGTCTCCATGGTAATGCGGTGCTGCCCCCATGTGACACAGGCATGGACAGTGCGTCCATGCCTGCGAGGAGGAGAGGAGAGCCGCTGATGCTGGCTGAGTGGAAGCACGGAATCCATTGGATCTCTGGCTGCCTGCCTGACTCTGAATTGCTGGTGAGTCAGGCTCTATCACTAACCCACTAATTAAACCTTCGCTTTCGCAGGTGGGGGGGCACAATACTATATCTATATAGGGGGCAAAGCTATACCTATACAGGGGGAAATACTATACCTATACTGTGGGCAATATTATACCTAACTGGGGCAATACTATACCTATACTGGGGGCACTACTGTACCTATACTGGGGGAAATACTATACCTATACTGGGGGAAATACTAAGCCTATACTGGGGGCAATACTATACCTGCATTGCGGACAATACTATACCTGTACTGGGGGCACTACTATACCTATACTGGGGACACTACACTAGCTATGAAAAGAGGCTACTGGGAATTTAAAATGTTACTGGAGGGGAGAAATGGACCACTGGGCTGACAGCAAGGGAGTTAACAGGGGGGGGGGGGGGGGGGGTCTGACTTTGCCTTAGGGTAGAGGGCTCCCAGGTTACCTTTGCCCCAGGGCCCCCGTGCTGCTTAAAGTGGCCCTGTTCTGGCCTGAAGATGGTTGGTGATCATTTTTATAACACTATTGTGCGCAATGACTTGCTCCTTTGGCTGCAGATGTAGTGACCCTTGCATTGTACTGCATGGTTAGCTTCTTCATCACACTTTATTTATATACTTTTTTTTTATGTGTTTATCAGAATAAAGGGGTTTGACAAAGGGTTAGGCATCTGTTGAGGGGCAAAATTTAAAGGCCGAGGCTACTACACGATTTTTCCGATGATTGATGATTTTTTTTTTGAGCGACAAGCTATCGTTTTCACAATCTTGTGACGTGGGTACAGGCGTGATTACGCAAACAACATGCATTGCATTTTAAAGATCTGCCAAGACGGTTGTTCGTCTTGGCGGATCTTTAAAATCCCGGACTACTCCATGCAAAGTACTGCATAGTAGACAGGGCCATTAAACTTTGCTTGACTTTCCATACATGTCGCGTGCTGTGGTATGTACCCACCCACAGAAAGGCCGATTGGGGAACACTCGTTGTTGAGGGACATCACTGGGATCCATCTTCCTGGGCTGTCAAGTAAGTATTCAACTTAAGAGATCAGGTCTTCTGTGCTTATACTGTAAGAAGACACTCCTGAAATGTAAATCCATCCCTGGTATCATGTCTGCAGAAGGTTCCCCATCCTCACTGCCTGCACATCTGCCAAATGCTATTTTATTCTCTCACGGCAGGATGTCACTTCCTCCTCCTCTCTCCATAAAGCAGTTCATGCTACAAAGCAGACATCCAGCAGACATGTATAGAGATCACTGCACAGACTGAACGTTCAACAATTCTCTCAAGTCTGTGCTTAGCTTAGCATGTGCTGTGTTTATAAAGGGTTGAAAGCTAGAATCATTTAAAAAAATGCTGGAAAAATCTCCATGTCTTTGTCCTTGTGGAAATTTAAAGTCCAAATTTTCTCCAGATTTGACACTAATTTGGAGCACATGATTCCAATTAGCTTCATTCCCATCTGCCAGCATGCAAGCTGAGCATCCAGCAATACTTTCATAAATGTTGTAGTTGATTGGTAGTAAAAGTGCCTGGGTACTGCTACTTTAACCCCTTACTGGGAACCACTACTTTAACCCCTTACTGGGTACTGCTACTTTAACCCCTTACTGGGTACCGCTACTTTCACCCCTTACTGGGTACCGCTACTTTCACCCCTTACTGGTTAGTGTACTGCTGCTTTAAAGGGATACTGTAGGGGGGTCGGGGGAAAATGAGTTAAAGTTACCCAGGGCTTCTAATGGTACCCCCCAGACATCCTGTGCCCGCGCAGCCACTCACCGATGCTCCGGCCCCGCCTCCGGTTCACTTCTGGAATTTCAGACTTTAAAGTCGGAAAACCACTGCGCCTGCGTTGCAGTGTCCTCGCTCCTGCTGATGTCACCAGGAGTGTATAGCACAAGCCCAGTATGGTCTGTGCCTGCACCGTGCGCTCCTGGTGAAATCAGCGAGAGCGAGGACACAGCAACGCAGGCGCTAGGGCTGCACGATTTTGGGTTAAAATCGAAATTGCGATTTTTCTCGTAGAAATTGAGATTTCGATTTATTCACGATTTTTTTTTTCAAACCAAGCTTTAGCGGGGGGCGGGGTCAGGAGCCTAGCTATGGCGGGCTCTGTCAGAAAAATTTGCCGCGCATTTCAGGCAATGCACATTTATAAAGCCTGAAGCCCTCTATGATGACCCCTCGGCTGAAAGTGAACCTTAAGTGAACAAAATAAACTCACCTGGGGCTTACCTCAGCCCCCTGCAGCTGATCTGTGCCCACGACGAGTCGCTCTGATGCTCTGAGTCCCGCCGGCGGCCACTTCCGGTTTCGCCGTCAGGACTCGGAGCATCAGAGCGACTCGTTGTGGGCACAGATCAGCTGCAGGGGGCTGAGGTAAGCCCCAGGTGAGTATCACGCAAATTATTTTGTTCACTGAAGTGCAGTAGTACTAATGTGCGGCGTACGGGACTCTTACGAGCCGGAAGCAGGGGGCGGATCCAGTCCACAGAAGCAGTGCATATTCATGATCGGTAATGAGCCGGGCGGCGGGGGGGCGAATCCAGTCCGGAGCGGCACACACAGCTTCACCAATCACTGGATAGCGATGGTATGACGGCAGCGGTAGGCGGAGCTGTACAGAGCGTACAGCTCCGCCTACCGCCTCCGTCATTCCATTGCTTTCCAGCGATTGGAGAAGCCCTGTGCCGCTCTGGACTGGACTCGCCCCCCGGCTCATTACCGATCATGAATATGCACTGCTTCTGTGGACTGGATCCGCCCCCCCGCTGCCGGCTCGTAAGAGTCCCGTACGCCGCACATTAGTACTACTGCACTTCAGTGAACAAAATAATTTGCGTGTTACTAAAAACCGAAAACTGCCGGATACTGACGATCCCCAGATCGTCTTTACAGGAACCGCGGTTTCGGTTTAAAACCGGAAAATCGTGCAGCCCTAGCAGGCGCAGTGGTTTTCAGACTTTAAAGTCTGAAATTCCAGAAGTGAACCGGAGGCGGGGCCGGAGTGAGTGGCTGCGCAGGCACAGGATGTCTGCGGAGAACCATTAGAAGCCCCGGGTAAGTTCAACTCATTTTCCCCCGACCCCCTACAGTATCCCTTTAACCCCTTACTAGGTACAGCTATTTTAACCCCTTATTGGGTACCGCTACTTTCACCCCTCACTGGGTACCGCTACTTTCAGTGGCGTAAATAAAGAGCTTGGGGCCTGTGACGTGTTAACAATCAAAAACTAATAACTAGTTTGTGTATTGATGACACAATGTTACGCCTTTTTTTTGGAGAGCCAGACAGCAGGCTTTTCATTGGATCAATTTCATGAATCTGATCGGATAAGTACAGATAAGTAGTTAAACCAACAACTTCATTTCAGTCATATGATTGATACTTTCCGGCTTACTTTTGCTTTGTATGTTTCTTGCATTCTGTTACCTTAATGAGGTTATGTGCAGCTTTATACGCTCCCGTTCCTCTCAGCTTCAGGCCTGGTGCATGTTCTCCTGTCTCGTAGCCTTCCACTGCCACTGACTGCACAGAGACATAGGCATTAGTCACTGGAGGGGGCCCAGACTGATGCACAGATTGTATTTTATATTTCTTTTCAAGGGCCCCTGAACAGAGGAATAAAATGGAAATCTAAATTTACCTGGGGCTTCCTCCTTCCTTGGCTGAAGTCACATACCTAACAGACCCGCCAGGGACCTCAAGGACGCCAAGGGACCTCGGGGGGCTGGAGGAAGCCCCAGGTAAGTTCAGAAATCCATTTTATTCCTCTACTCGGGGTCCCTTTAAATATACACCCCTATTTACCCAAAGTTTTGACAGAGATCACAGGAGGATGCAAGTGAACCTGCTAGCCAATCCTGCACTGCCTGCTGTTAGATGATCAAAAGTTAGTATGAAAGGAAATCACAATGTATCATATCCCAGGAAGAAAAAAGGCTGCTTTAAATACTGTAGACACCATACTCTGTTCTAGATAAATAGAAGTGGTAATCTTGCACAACTGACAGTATAGCCAACCTCACATAAAGCAGAATGCTTGAGACTGAATACAGTGGGTGGAGCCACTTCTATAAAAAATCCACCTCCTTAGTTAATTGTATCAACTTTTATTGTAGTGAATGAAACAAAGGCAAAGCCAACATTTTGAGGCCATGTAGATCAAGTAAGTTGATACAATTAAGTAAGTAGGTGCCAGCTTAAAGAGACCCAGAGATGAAGAAAGGGACCGCTTTTTTACTTACCCGGGGATTCCTCCAGCCCCATAAGCATGGATGTGTCCCTCGCCGTCCTCCCACAGTCCTCAGAAATCCTCCATTCAGCCGCAATCAATCCCTGGTACTCGGCTCAGTCGGGCTCAGTCTGACTGAGTGACGTCAGCCGGGGTCTTCTGTACTTGCGAAGAAGGTCAACGCATGCGCTGAAGGCCCCATGCTGACGTCACTGAGTCGAATACCGGAGAAGGTTGCAGCTTAACGGAGGCACGCAGGAGGACGGCGAGAAATGCCATGTTCCATGTCATTATTATAATTATGGAAAAATTGAACATATATATGTGGTACATTGGTCAGATTTTTTTAAATGTTAGTCAGTCAGAAAAATTGATTGCAATTCTTGAATTCAAATGATATTTAAAAAATTGTATGGTGTATGCCCACCATAATGCTAGGAACACACAATGAGATTTTCTGTCAGATTTACTGTCAGATTGATTATTTCTGACAGGTCCAATATGATTTCCAATTGATTTTCCAATCAATTTTCCAGAGAAGTGAACAGAAAATCGATCGGAAATCAGATCGGACCTGACGGAAATAATGGATCTGACTGTAAATCTTATCGTGTATTCCTAGCATAAAACCCTGTACACAAGCTAGATAAAACTCGGCCAAGGCGAGAATGTAGTGTGTGTACAGCCAGAGATCAGTTGGCAAATCAATTCAGCCACGTGATGTCACTGCATACTGTCTGTACAGCCGTGGCCCTGAAATGTCACCCAAGCAAGGTATTGGGTGCCAATTCATGTAGAGGCAAGATGCCTAGTAAGTGTACACCAGGTTTTAAATGTACCTGAGAAAGGGGGATATAAAAAATTATACATTGGTGTGGGGATGTGCCTGACTTGGAGGACTCAGAATGGATTTATTGGACACCTCAAATTTGACAGGATCTGGATTCCTTAGTTGGAACACCTAAAAAAACATGGTATAGAATATATATTATCTAGCTCCATAACATTGCTTTCACACAAGCTCCTGAGTACATCTTACTGCACGTCTTGCAGGAGGGAATGTGAGGGGAAGGGTTATAGGAGTTTTTTTTGGGGGGGTGGGGGGACTGGGTTTTATGGGACTGTTATATTTTTTTGTATTTTTTGTTTTCAAAAATTCAATAAAACTTATTTAAAAAAAAAATTATACATACCTGGGGCTTCCTTTACCCCCCTCCGGGCTTATCGCTTCTTAGCTGTCCTCCTGGATCCTCTGCAATTTGGTTTGTAAACTCCTTCAATCGGGACGCAGTCGCAGTCCGGCTACTGTACTCAGTACGCCTCTGACCGAATGATTTTCAGGGCCGAATTGCGGAGGATCCAGGCGACGCAGGAGGACAGCGAGGGAGCGATAAGCTTGGAGGGAGCCCCAGGTATGTATAATTTATTTATCTCCTTGTCTCAGGTTGATACCATTTTGCAGATATTAGCAGGCTTAAGGTGAGTACTGTCTCCAAAATGTCTCGGATTATATCAGACCATTGGTTGCTGAATGGCTGGGAAATCAGTGTTTATGTGACCGCAGTAGTAGGCATGGAAGTGCTGCAAAAAATAGATTTTCCTAGATATATTTAACAAAAAAAAAGTTCTTCTAGTGGGTCCATGCACATGACTGTAACCGCCCACAATACCGAATACCCATAATTCCTCAACCCTTCCGCAATCCTGACTCCTCCTTACTATGAACCAGATGGGGGAAGCAAAATACTGTAACTTCATAGCAAACTGTTTATAATAAATGCAGTCCAGGTTTGCAGGATTTCTTATCTCCTCCAATGACCTCCAGCCTGAATAATCAGACTCGTGGGGAGATCTTCCAGGATAACTTCAGGATACTTTGTTAGAAATCTATTTCACAATGATGGGTGGGTTTTGAATGTACAGGTATTTGTGACTGAGCAGCTACTTACGATTGACTCACCCAGGGATTGCTGAATGTGATCCAGTATTTCACACGGTCACCGAATTTCTCGAAACACAGATTGGCATAATCATTGAAGTATCCGACCATACTGATATTCTGCCAGCCTCCAAACTTGTCCTGCAGGACCTGCAGATGTCACAGCGAGAGCGTGGTTACAGGGAGAACGTCACTGGAAATGCCTGACACCAAAGAGAGCGCTCCACACAAGTCATTAGCACATTCCACATACGAGATTCCAAATACAGCAAGAGGCACACTGAGAAGTCACATGGTGCATCGCTCATTGTTTAGTCCGTGTCCGACCCAAAGTTTGTGATATTTCACTGATGTTTATGGATTACCAAACTCCACCCAGATACTTCCTTTCTGAGTAGGAGTACTGAAACTAACCACCTGAGACTGTACTGTCTACTACACCATACTTCCAAATAGGGGCAAGTGCAAGTGACACAGGTGAAGAGGGGGTTGGCTAGTTGTTTATGCATGTTTAAGAGGAATTTGAATACAAGATTGAACTTAATTCCAATCAGTAGCTGATACTCCCTTTCGCATGAGAAATCTTTCGTTTTTCTCTAATAAATCATCAGGGGAGTCTGTGTGGCTGTTATTGTGGTGATACTCCTCGTACAGTGTGATATCCTGACCATGGTCCTGACAGTTTCCTGTCAGTGAACCTCATTTCATTTTGGGAAATAATGGCTTTTTACAACTGTCTTGTGTGGAATTTATGGAGCCGGAAGAATACAGAGAGATTGGCCTTGATTCACAAAGCCGTGCTAAGTCATAGCACGGCTGCGCTATTCTTCTCATAAAACTTTACGCGTGCTATAACAAACGTTTTGTGAACGTTCACGCGGCACAACACGCTCAAAAGTACGCGTTGCGGCATGTTAACGTTTGCTATAGCGCGCGTAAAGTTTTATGCAAAGCATAGCGTGGCCATGCTATGACTTCGCACGACTTTGTGAATCAAGGCCATTAAGCGATGGTTGATAGTAGGTAGTTTGATTATGTTAAAATCAGAGAGAGGGAAGATTTTACAATGGCCAAATACTGTTTCAATTATAAATGTATATAGTAAAAAAATAAGCAATTTTATTCATTATGTTATTTTTACTAGAGTTCCTCTTTTCTTTCTCTAATCGATCGGAACGTTACGCCTCCATGCTCTGAAACCAAAAGTTGATTCTGTGTCAATCAATTTCATGTGCAGGGCAGCCGATTCCTTTACGATCAACCAATATTTTCCATCCTGCCTGATCGAGTAAATTGGTCGATTTGACCAGATATTAGCCATTGAGCACAGTGGAACAAAACTGATTCTCCCCGTCTGATAAAATGATTGAATTGAAAGATTGGTCGAGCAGGAAAATTGGGCAATGCATGGGCACCTTTACTCAGTAGTACCGAAACGGTTTTTCACAGCTTTACTACAACTATTGAACTACCTGTGCCAAAGTCTCTAACTTTACTAAGAGCTGTGGCAATCAGGTATACTCCCCAATCACCAGAGCCAGTTTTGGAGAAAATGTAATGAACATGACAGCCCATTGTTTGGATTCTACTAACAAAACAATGCAGAAGAAAGGAAGCTGCAGAAACAGAAATATTCAAAATGCTGATTTGTATATGGTGATATTTCCCTTTTGTGCAGCTCAATTAATATTGCCTGCATGTCACTGAGGGGCTTCACAAGGATGTAACTATACAACAGCACTATCAACTGAACACAGACTGTTAGAAAAATCATTCTTGATGGTTTATATATACCTGTCGGTTGCCAGTAACAACTCTCTCAAGGGCATGGGTGACGCTACACTGGGGCACTGGCCCTCCCTGGGAATCACTGTGCCCCCCTAAGTAGCATACAGTTAACTATTTTCAGGCCCCAGCAGCATACAGTGAACAGAATAGGTTCCGTAAAAAACTCTATATGTCAGCCTGAGTCCATGTAGGCATTAAAGAGTAACTGTCGGGCATAAAATCAAAAATCAATTCTTTATTTTTATCTGGTAAACAAGTAATGAGGATGCTAACCAGGCAATCCAAACTTTAAAATCACTATTACTTTTCTTGTTTATAAATGATCATTCCCCAGTTTACCTGACTCTTATTTGGTACGTTACCGCAAAAAGGAAGTTGCAGGGCATGCAAGGTTGTCCTTTTTTGCTTCTGTACATTAGTTAAGTCTGAGGGAAAATAAAGAAGCAAAAAAAGACAACCCAGCATGCCCTGCAAGTTCCTTTGTGCGGCAATGTACCAAATAAGAGTCAGGTAAACTGGGGAATGATCATTTATAAACAAGAAAAGTAATAGAGATTTTAACTTTTGGATTGCCTGATTAGCATCCATATTACTTGTTTAGCAGATAAAAATAAAGAATTGATTTTTGATTTTATGTCTGACAGTTACACTTTAAGTAAACCAAGGGTCTTATCTATTAACCATAAATACCTCACAATCCTTGCAAGATCCTTTGTAATTAATATATCTGGATGACACTTATACTTGCAAAAAAATCTCTCTACCTTCTTCTGATTGTATGTTCTAACACTGTCAGTCAACAGGAATATAGTCTGAAGAGGGCTTGCAAGCTGAAAGCTTACTGTTTTTCTTTTAAATTAGCCAATAAACTAGAGCTTTCAAAACTTCTTGACTGTAAAATTCAAGGAATTGCATACACAGTGTCTCTCTCCCTCCTGCCGCTTCCCACAGGCTGGGGGCTGGAATGATTTGTCTGTGATCTGTCCACACAGGAGTAGCGTGCTACAAAGTAAGGATTAAAGCTTGCAAGCAAGCTAGCTAAGTAAATCTGTAGGTAACTTTTCTTCATATAATCATACCATAATTTGGACAATCTACTGTGGTGAAAAGCCTCTGAGTTCTGTTTGAGATGTTTTAATTTGGTTCCTATAATTGCTGAACTAGTTAGCATTAATTTTATCACTTGAGTTAGGCAAAAAATATTTAAAGCTCACCAATACAAACATCTATTTTGATCACAGAAATGGGCCACACCAGCCAACCATCGTGTCCCCATTGTGCAAAGTTCCCCCAGCCCCCTCAAATTTGAAGCTCGAGCCACCACTACTCAAGGGTACAAGACTTCACCATAATAACCCACATTAACCAGTTCCATTGCTGGCACCAAACTTTAGATCAGGGATGTCAAACTCCAGTCCTCAAGGGACGACATTTTTGACACAGCTCAAATTAGTTGATGGGAATGAATCAGGAAAGGTGTGGTTCATCAGGTAGAACACATTTCTCTGTCCATCCTAAACACTGGCATGGAAATGGCCCCCTTTAGATGTTATATATAATACATGGAGAACTCAGACAACATTTTTCCAAGCGATCAGACCATTATATAGAACTGATCCAGTTCTATATAATGCCTGAAGAAAGGAGTTAAAGTTTTGAAAGCTTGCTATGAACCATGTACAGTTAGTCATTAAAGGTATTACTGGAATCAACGTTTGTTGCTTTGATGTCTGCATTTCTCCACGACTAACACCGGACCATACTTCACTTAGTTCTGATATCACAAATATTTGGTTATAACTTTTATAACTTACATGTGGCAAGTCCCAGTGATACAAAGTGACTACTGGAGTAATCTTGTTTTCCAAAAGGATGTTAATTAAATCATTGTAGTATTGTATACCTCTCTCATTGACATTTTCAGCTGTAGAAGGAAATATGAGAGATTAGGAGGAGGAGGAGGATGTTTGTCTGCCCATTCTCAGTTGATGACAAATTATGCAGGTCCTTTGGGCAGCTACACTGTTGCAATCCTCCAATTATGTTTCTCAGCAAGCAGCAGAGCAGAGGGCCAGATGGGAAATACACACCATTATTCACCAATTCACCATTTTTTTTACATTGAATGCAGAGTCTATGTAGAAACAAACTTTATACAAACGTAAATAATAATAATGATAATAACAGCAGTGCAGTGTTGTAATGACATTTTCTTTTTGTTCATTTCACCATCCTCTTGTAGAATTGGGAATGGCACAGTAAATGTATAATGATATACCCAGGCATAAAACTCTAAAAGAAACCCTGTACAGGTCATATTGATAGAACTTCTGCAAACATTAACCATTTCAGCCCGCAGGTATATTTCACCTAATGGACAAGAGGAATTTTCCCATTTCGGCGCTCTTCCCTTTCATTGCCCAATAACTTATCACAAGGAAATTATCTATACCTTGTTTTTTCCACCACCAACTAGGCTTTCTTTGGGTGGTACATTATGTTAAGAATTATTTTGTTCTAAATGCATTTTAAAGAGAATCTGTACTGTAAAATTCTTACAATAAAAAGCATACCATTCTATTCATTATGTTCTCCTGGGCCCCTCTGTGCTGTTTCTGCCATTCCCTGCTGCAATCCTGGCTTGCAATTGCCATTTTTATGCAGTGTTTACAAACAAAAGACATAGCAAGTGATAGGCTGAGAGTAGCTCAGTGTGTGAGTCATACAGAGTGTGCAGGGGGCCTGGAGAGGGTGTGTATAGCTTCTATCCAATCACAAGCAGACCAGCACATTCCAGCCTGACTGCCTGAGCCCGACAGAGGAGAGAAGATTAGATCATATAACAGAGATAACACAGCCACTGTGCAACTAGGAAAGGCTGCAGTAAGACAGAGCACATTAGAACAGCTATAGGAACTTATGGGATAGAAGAAATACGGCTCAAAATTTTGTTACAGAGTCTCTTTAACGGGAATAATTAGGAAAATAATTGAAAAGATCATTATTTTGCAGTTTTCGACCATTATAGTTTTAAAATACCACATGCTACCATAATTAAAAGCCGCACATTTTATTTGCCAATTTGTCCCGGTTATTGCAACGTTAAAATTATATCCCTAGTATAATGTATGGTGATCATTTTTTTATTTGGAAATAAAAGTACATTTTTTCAGTTTTACATCCATCGCTCATTTTTAGCCCATAAATGTATAATAATATGCCCTCTCGACATACATATACATTTTTTTTAATCCCTAAAGTCAGTAGGTGTAATTTTATTATTTGGCCACAAGATGTCCCCGCTGAGCAAATCCCTATGTAGCGTACAAGTATGCTACATAGGAAACAATGTGTTGCTACATTGTAACTAGGGAAGTGACGCAGGCTTCAATGGAAGCCTGCATCACGGGTGGCCTGCGGGGAGATCTAACGATCAGCGGCGGAAATCGGCAGCGGAAGGAAGCACGACGGCTCTATTTAAGAATAAAAGGTAGAACTGAAGAGATCCGACATAGCGTTGGAGCAGGTAAATGTTGCACTGTTCTGCGCTACTCTACAATGTGGGGAGAGGTTTCTGGTGGGGGGTGGGGGAAGCTGAAAGGTGTGTAGGTGTGTATGTTTTACCAGCCACATGGAGAGTTTGGATCCAAGGAGGGTGCCCCATGCTAATTGGGTTCTGTGGTTAAAATTAACAATGTTCCAACCAGAAATACTGTCACAGGTGTGCTCCCCTAGATGGGAGGGCAGTGTACTGTTGTTCTTTTACTATTACAATGATGCACATTTGAAGCTCTTGAGGGCCACATAAAATGGCAAGGAGGGCTGGATTCAGCCCATGGGCTGGACACCTGTAGTCTACACAAATCACCTGATAATTCCCAGGTTTGTAAAAAGACAATCAGGATATTTTCTATCTCCTCAGATATACACAAGTTCAGTATAATGGAAAGGATCAGACCTTTAGATGAAGAACTTTCAGAGTATTGCTCTGTGCAACTAAGTGCATATGTGTTTCTCAGAAGGTACGGGTGTACTTACTCTTAATCCCTGTGGGAATTAGACGAGGCCAAGATATGGAAAGACGATAATGAGAAACTTTCAGTTCTTTCAGCAGCTCTATGTCCTCCTGTAATATAAAATTATAGTAAACCATTGCTTTTAGTGTTTAGGTTTCCCCATGTCTCTCAGATATCAAGATATCCCTGTAGATCTCCTACTACGTTCGAGACAAAAGTCTTGTAGTCAGTGTTACTTCCTGAGGGATCACCACCAGCAATCAATGCATACAACAGTAAAGATGTTCAGGGGAGAGGGATTGTAGAGAGCTTTATAAGTTTGAGTTAAGAGTTTGAACTGGATCCTCTGGGTAATTGGTAGCCAATGAAGAGCTTGACAGAGAGGAGCAGCAAAAGAAGAGCAAGAAGAAAGATGAATGAGTCAAGCAGCTGAGCTCAGTACATATTGGAGCGGTGCTAATCTGTTAGTTGGTAGTCCACAAAGTAGTATATTACAATAGTCAGATATTATAAGAGCATATACTAACATCATACCTCTCAACTTTTTGAGATTAGAGAGAGGGACACTTTAGGACCCACCCCTGCCACACCCCTAACCACACCCTCACCACACCCCAGTCATGCATACCACAAAGAATTCAGAACAAAAAAATGTATTTTCATCATTCAAACCACACTGGTTCTTTCTCACTTCTGCACAACATTGATCAGAAAAACTATTGGAAACCTGATCGGAGCTGACGGAAATTTCGACCCTTCGATCTGACAGAATATTGCAAGTTGTGTACCAGGCATGAGTTTCCATTGTTTACCAGTGTTTCATTTGCAATAATGAAAACACCAGAGAATCTGAACAACAATTCCATCAGTCTATTGCATGCTGCAGTCCAGCGTTCCTGTTCTCACCTTGACCTTGTAGTAGCCATCACATGAGGAATCTGCGGTGTGATTCAAGAACACTTTCCCTTTCTTGTGAGTGAAAACATCCCATATGCTCTTCCCTTTGCCATCCTTATCCCAGGCACCTTCTGTCTGGTAAGCAGAGCTGCCCACTCCCCACGTGAAGGCTGTATAGGAGACACAGGTATTCAGTTCCGTGTGATGATATAGAGTAACTCCAATCGCAGATATGGGACATTACTGATGTCAATGTGTTTAGTCTGAGATTCAGTATCCTATAATTACCTAAATATAATTTGTCTTCATAAAACAGAAGGTCAGGGCTGGATTTACCATAAGGCACTGTAGGCATTTGCCTACAAGCGCCTGATGATGGAAAGGCGGCTCACTCCCCTCCCTCCTCCCTCCCTCCTTCCCTATGCATAGTCCTGAGCAGAGAGTAAATGAGAGGTAACTTACCCAGCTCTAGGTATTCCACTGACCAGATCTCCCTGGGGCACCGCTCGCTATGTAATACTGGGGGGGGGGGGGGGGGGGCTGTTCTAGCTATATAATACTTGGAGGCACCTCTAGCTACTTATTACTGAGTGTACCTCTGGCTACCTAATGCTAAGGGACACCTGTAGCTACCTATGACGGGCAAGAGAAGTAAGGGAGAAGTGACAGCTGGGACTTGCGGTGCAGTTTGTCACGGGGGTTGTAGGTTCACGGAGGGCGAAGTCTAGGGTGCCAGGAAATCTGTGCCTATAGGCTCCTTTCAGGTTAATCTGGGCCTGCGGAAGGTATTTACAATAATTCAGTTTCATGTGAGCAAGATTCATGATGCCTCAGTTCTGAAAATGCATATCATTCCTTTATGTCCAAAAGCCAGGCGCACATCCACAGTTGCAGGTGTACAGTATGCCCATAGCCTATTCATTTTATAGAAAATTCACATACTTACCTAAGGAGAGGGAAGCCTCTGTTCACATCCCATGCTGACCCTCCTCAACATCAACACTGCGCTTCTCTTTCTGCAAAAGTGGCTCCAGCTTACTGCTCAGGGGCATCCATACTCACGCAGGGCCTGATCAGATTTCCAACAAGCCCTTGTCAGAAATATTTGGCAGTGTCTGTGAGAGGTCCCGTGTTTGAAGCACAGTGTCCTATCTACCACCACCCCTGCCAACCATGAAAGCTTTTGTGCTACTGTGCAATAAATTAGAATAGTCCTTATCTGCCTGGCTGCAACTTCTGTGGTGATGACATTGTAAAGTGTGTCATTGCTTTGGTGCTACGGCAGGCAGTATTTGTTGGTAGTTTAGTCTCAAGGCAATGTGAGGTCTGGGCTATACCGGAGGCATTCATCGCTTGAAATGAAGACATTTAACTTGGTAATCACACATTTTGCTTTGGTGTAAAACCTTGGACACTATCCATATGACTGCTATTTTAGGCTAAAGAATACATAGTTATTCCACATTTTGGTTGTGCTGATAATACATTTTTAACTCTATTTGTGGAGGAACAGACAGACAAATACTATAGGAATCTGTGTATTATTTTATTATTCACTCATTATCAACTTACTGGGTGGGAAAGTGCCATAATAAAATGATCCTCGTTCTGTCTGTGTCCATTGGAATTCTTCTTCTGCCCATCCATACAGTAGCAGTGACAACAGCTGGATAGCACAGAACACTGGAACAGACATTCCGCAGCAAGTGTGATGGAGGAGTCACTGCATCTGAACAATACAGGTTGACTGTTATGGATATCTTCATGCCCTGTTCAGTTCTTATCTATGGTATTGTGATTGCCTATGTCTTGTACATAGGATCAGCTACTGCTACTGTCACCTTTAATGATTGTTAATCGATTGTTCAGGCTTTAATCCTGGACTCCTGGGAATGATCAGGATACAAGGTGTATTGTTCTGTGGACAAGGGGAGGGGACAACAGGATATCGTGGGGCAGATGCCATATTCTTAGCCAAAAGGGCCCAAAATGATCATCTTGGCCAAATATTACTTAGCATTTATAGGAGGCTTAACTTTAAATAGTCTCTTACCAAAATAGCATGTGTTAAAGTATGTCACAGAGATACAAAATCTGTTAATGGGAGCCATCAAACAACTTTTTTTTTTGTCTCTTCAGATTTGCAGTGTGCCAGCTTCGAAAATGTTAAAATATGGCACAACATTCGTAGGCCCTCTTCCCACCACTTTGATTACAGTCTGACTCCTTTCTTGTTGCTTGAAGTCGTCCACATTGCCCGAAGAGCGGCTTATTGGAACTTCCAGCTATGACTGAGATTGTAAATTGTGTCACCCGCCACGTACTCCAGCTGAGTATACAAAGAGAGGTGGGGTCGGCAACAAGAAGTTAGTTGGGTGAAAAAACTCAGAGGACAGGTCACCTGTAAAGCTCTTCAAGCAACATAGAAGACTGCTAGCAAGATTTAGAGAAGCCTGTAAGCAACAAGAAAAGAGTCAGACTACAATCAATGTGAGTAGATTGGAATTATAAATGGTTAAAAAGAATGAGCTTAAAGGGGAACTATGGCGAAAAATTTTAAAATTTAAAATATGTGCAAACAAGACAAATAAGAAGTACATTTCTTCCAGAGTAAAATGAGCCAAAAATTACTTTTCTCCTATGTTGCTGTCACTTAGAGTAGGTAGTAGAAATCTGACAGAAGCGACAGGTTTTGGAGTAGTCCATCTCTTCATAGAGGATTCTCAGCAAGGCTTTTATTCTTTATAAAGATATTCCCTAAAAAGCATTTAAACAATGATGCTGGCCAGCTTCCCTGCTCGCTACACAGTTTTTTTGGCAGTTGGACAGAGCAACTGCCATTCACTAAGTGCTTTTAAAAATAAATAACTCCCTGAGAATCCCCTATGAAGAGATGGACTAATCCAAAACCTGTCGCTTCTGTCAGATTTCTACTACCTACTGTAAGTGACAGCAACATAGGAGAAAAGTAATTTATGGCTCATTTTACTCTGGAAACAACGTACTTCTTATTTGTATATGTTTGCACATATTTTAAATTTTACAATTTTTCGCCATAGTGCCCCTTTAAACACATCAGGTTCATCCCCATTGTTGCTCCATCACTGCCCCAGCAGTCAATTGTGGAGGTTGATACACTAAACCTCTTTCACCAAACCTTATAATCATGTAACTTTTAGAAAGAATGTAGAAATGTTGGTGCACCTGTAAGCTGTAAGTTCTACCTGTTTCCCTGTTGGGGAATATGCTCCATAAGACTGTCAGCAGGACAGGAAATTAAGTGTAATTTTTTTATGCACAGGCACAAAGTTAAACGTTTCCTCAGGCTACTCCTATACAGCTTTTATTTTGGTCTGCATCTCCGCATTAGAGAGAATGTTCCTGTGATAAGACTTACAGGAGTTTAAATCCTTCTTCGATCTGTTCTAATCTAGGAAAAAACAGTTTGGCAGGAGTATTGCTTCTATTACTAAGCTACTGAGTGAGCAGTTACACATGCCACATGTAGTTTAACACTGCTGCTATTCTGTCGTTTATAAGCCTACAATACATACATGATATAACTGAACTCCAGATATGGAGAATAACACAGAAGTAAGCAGAAGACACAAAGATACACAGTTAGCACTTTACATCTATGCTGAAAGTAATGTTCCTTTTGAGGAGTTTCCATAAGCCATGTGACTTCAGTACAGGATCACTGCCTACCCCAGTGACGTCCATCAGATTCCAGAGACTGTATTAAATCTATTTGCTTGGGCTCCCGCAGCACAGTCTGAAACACAAAGACGTCAGTGATCTTTTTTTTTTTTTTTGACGGAATCATAAAGCCCCTCAGCAAGCAATTAGATATGTCTATTACAGTCACAATGCAAGAGCAGGGCCGGGCCGAGGCATAGGCTGGAGAGGCTCCAGCCTCAGGGCGCAGTGTAGGAGGGGGCGCACAATTCATTCAGCTGTCATTCCTAATCATGTATGAAGCAGAAAGAAATAAGAAAAGGGGATACATAGCAGTGACTGCAATCCAGATAACTGGATATTAAGGTGTTGGGGAGGTTTTGGGCCCTGTGGCCCTCTTAGTCTAATAGCAATCAGTGTGTGACAGCTGAGGTGGGAGGGATGAAGGGGCGCACTTTGGTGTCTCAGCCTTGGGTGCTGGATGACCTTGTCCCGGCTCTGTGCAAGAGCCACTGGTTCCCGTTGCTCACACTACTATCTGACCATCATCAAGTTCAGCGCCCTTTGCTGATGTCATTAGCTAAGTTTGCAAAAAAATCATAGGATAAACTCAAGACCCAAACAGGTTTTCAAAATTAACCATATCAGGCTGGAATACAGATACTAATATTATTATTAATATAATACTTGTGGAACGTGGCCATGCAGAGGTTCACTCAAGCTAATTTATCAAGACAGATGCAAAGAAAATGGAAATTTAAAAACGAAACTTAAAATGAAATTTAACTATACTTTTGATGGGATGGTTGGGCAAAAACAAAAACACCACACACTTTAGGTGGCCATACACAAGACTAGTAGATGGCCAGAGGCAGGGGCAAACCCAGGATTTTTATGAGGGGGATTCCTGAAAGGTCTTCCTCAGTCACGCACATTACAGTATAATAGTATGGTAGGATATCAGTACACATAATGCAATTCCCACCCGAACGACCAACAACGGGAACGATCAGGAGCAGTTTGGATATAGATAATAATGAGGACAGCCGGCATTGGTAATGAAGGGGAAAATGAAGCATTTACACAGCAGGGCACAGGGCTGGGCTCATTCCTGACTCTGTTCAGTTCCCCAGAGCTGCTCCATACTCTGTACACACGCTACTGCTCTATGCTCTGTACACGTGCTGCTGCTACATACACAGTCAACTGTAGCAGGGAAAGAAAGGGGGCAGTGCTGTGAGCTGCAGGATACCTGCAGATATTCTAGTGTCTCAACTTGTGCCTGTCCCCAGACACCGGCCCTGGTCTGAGGGGGGATTCTGGGCAGCTGAAATCCCCCCCCTGTGTTTGCCTATGAGAGGGGGATCTATTTCTGACAGACTCTGCACATAGGTTTGAGCTTGAAATCTGTTAAAAATCTATGAAACTTGTAAACAAAATAAACTGCCTAACTCAACCACCACCTTAGTTCAAAATTACCCACACCTCTTAATACTGAGGGAGTGACCACGTAAAAAGTGCAAAACACTAAAAATATAAAGAAAACGTGATCTCTCATAGGTATGTCAAAAATTACAAATATCAGTTTTATTGGGGAACAGTACAAAACACACAGACCAACCAATTAAAATCAATTAAAACTGGCCAATATAGAGTGCTCACTCGTGCTCATCGCCACACATCACTCACTCATACACCCCTCCAGGTACCGGTACCATAAATCCAGATCTTCAGAGAGGGGGAGAGAGCTAGTGCAGATGCAAACAAGTATGATAGTTTCTATGGAAGCACCACAGAGCAGAGTTGGCTGATGGGTGTTCCAGACCTCCCCCCAATTATTAATGTTCCCCTCTGTGCTGCTGAGAGTACTCACAGGGAAGCGCACTCTCCACCTGTCCAGCCAGTGCACTCCCTATTGTGTCTTTTCATCTCCATCCCTGAACACTGCTGCCTGTCCTCTATGACCCGGCAGCATGTACCTACTCACATAACATCCTGCTGGGTCACGGAGAACAGATGTTAGTGCTAGAGGATGAAGACGGAAGGACACCGATTGGACAGGAGCATGATGGCCAGACAGCTGAGTGGTGAGTGCGCTCTGCTGCTGTCAGTACTCTAATGGGGCACGGGGTGGGGTGAGCACTATTAGCTGGGAGGGCTGGGGGGGCTAGCTAATAATTATGATTCAGTGACCATGTTAGGTCATCGATTAAATATAAAGAAAAAAATGGAAGTGAAAGGGGCTTGTCCATCTTTACCAGCAGTTGAGAATTAGTGAATTGGTGCAGGCGTTTAAAATAAATCACATGTGTGCCTGCTCTGTGCTGCTCAGCTAATTATGCAAGCTGGGAGACCCTCCACAGCATATATTTAAAACAGAGTAACAACACTTCTCAAAGTATCCCTACATCTAGTCCAACAAGAACAAAATCACCCCCCCCCCCCCACACACACACACACACTCACACAATTACAGTGTACAATGACATACAATGTATAGTGTATAGAGCCGGTGTAATTAGAGATGTTTAGTTACATCCCTCTCCCCAACATGCTTAGGTGTGAAATTTGTAGGGAAACCATTCTGGACAGTATGGGGCCAATTTAATAGGTGGGAATTTGTTTTATTTATTTTTTTCAATGGTGGTAAGGTGAGAAGTGCTTTGATCACCTACTTTAATTACTCTAAAGTGACATCCAGAAGCTCCATGACCTTAAATGGAGCCTTGGATCAGAAACGGTGAACCGACAGTTCTCCACAGAGGCGTAGCTACGGGTGGGCAAGGGGGACACATGTTCCTGAGCGCAGCACTGTAAGGGGGCACAGAACATGGCCACCGCACTACCATGTGAGTGAGAGGTGGTTGACTAAAGTGCCCCTGCTTCTCTCCCTCCCTCTACAGAGGAGTGCAGACGTGTTAACAGCAGAACAAGGGGGGGGCACACCTAGCTAACTATAGGGGTACATCTGGCTATCTAAACGTGGGGAAGGGAAACACATATGGCTATCTAAAGGGGGGCACATTTAGCTATCTAAACGGGGGAAGGGGGGCACATCGGGCTACCTAAACAGCATTTTTACATTTTACTCCACTCATGACCACACCCACATTCTGATGCATGGCCATGCCTGATTTGTCCATAGGGGGGGTGCAAAACTGTCTTTGTCCCTGCGCGTTGAAAAGCTTAGCTACGCCACTGCATGGTGCTTCCTGTAGATCTGAATTGGCCCACTTCCAAACTGCATATCATTTACAGAAGTACTTCAGGGGCAAACCTAGGATTTTTAAGAGGGGGGGGGGGGGGGGGGATTCCTGAAAGGTCTCCCCCAGCCTCACACAATATAGTATAACAATATGGTAGGACATCATGCTGGGTACACATAATGCAATTTACCGACCGACAGCGGGATCGATCAGGAGCAGTTTGGATACAGATAATAATGAGGACAGCGATTCTGGGCAGCTATAATCACCCCTCCCCCCCACGTTTGCCCATAGACTTATTGTCATTCTTAGGTGGTTTTCAAAAATCTCTGATGTATCCCTTCTGCAGACAGAGGTTATCTTAGACACAGAACATCTACAGTATATTGCGCTTTCCTCTTGGTGGACTCAAAGTGCCAGAGCTGCAGCCACTAGGACGCACTCTATAGGCAGTAGCAGTGTTAGGGAGTCTATAGCCCAATGTCTCCTCACTGAATAGGTGCTGGCTTACTAAACAGGAAGTGCCAAGATCCGAACCCTGATATCCTGTATCAGAGGGAGAGTCCTTAACCAGTGCACCATCCAGCCGCTAGCCACTGCCCACTGCCCAAAAGCCACTTTAGCAGTCATCCTTATCACAGACACACCTTGGGTGAAAGTGTAGTATTTTAAGTTATGCTGAGAGGACAATTAACAAAATGCACTATTCAAAATACAACTGCGGTATATACTGTACAGGAATCTGTAAACATCTCTTACATCAGTGCTAACATGCAGTATAACAGTAGAATTCTATTTTATGGTAACAAATTTGCTGCAGTTTTTTTTCAAAGCAATAAGAACACTAAGGAAAGTGTGTTTCTCCTCTAAAAGGTGCTTAAAGTCAAAGATCTAGATTATGTCAGATAGTCATGGCTGGCTACAATTGAAGTGGAAAGATATTCTTAATAACCAAGGAGAAAAAGTAGAGCAGCTGTCTAAAGCAACCAATCATGATTTTGGAATAATTAATCAGAAGTTAGAATAATACAGATTCTGATTTTTTTGCTTTGGAAAACTGCTTCAGATTTGCACCAGGAAGAAAAAGAAAAACTGGTGAAAATGTGGAGAAATTGCCCATAGTATCCAACCAGATTTACATTTTAAAATTAAACACAACATCAGGCTGTTAGATGTACCTGTGGAACTGCTTGGGTTATCTTTTCTGTTCTGTATATATATTTCCTCAAGCTTCTACTTACCTCCACTGTTCAAGAAGGTCTATTCTCTGTTCCTTCCATAAATGCCACACCAGCTAATTGTCCCAAAGGCAAAAAGCAGAGTCATAACCACTGAGAATGCTACAATCCCAGAGAAGCGTCTCGTCCTACTGTTCTCTTACAGCAGCAAAACCTCAAACAAAACAGAACTATCCAGGCTAGAAAAATAGCTGAGGCCCACAGAACATACAGAAAGGGCTGCTGGGAGGGATTCCTTGCTCAGTCAGTGTCACAGCCGTGGTGTTGGTGAGCTTGTACCAGGGGGTAGTACCCAAAAGCAAGAATATTAGAGTGATATATAGAAAGTGACCCGAAGAAATTACTTCTAATGTCTTTTAGTAGCCAATCAGATCCAACTGTCTTTTTGTAGTAAATGTTTGAAAATGAATCAAGTATTAGGATTGGTTGCTATGGAGAGGACCTTTTCAAGGTCCAACTCCAAGCACAGATGTTTTCAGAGCTCTGTGTCAGCTCTCAGAGCCAGACTTTTTTTTTTGGGGGGGGGGGGAGTGTGTAGAAACTGCTTGCATAGCTGAAACTAAGTAAATCACTTCCATAATATACTTGGTAAAGAAACCCTTCATCAGGTGTTCCATCTACAACAGACCTCCAGGCCGCAGGCTGCAATCTTCTCAGATAACCATGCCTCATACCTTTGGATAACATGATACTGAACCAGGGAACAACAAGCTTCTCCACCCACTGAGACTTGTTGTTAACTAACCAAACCAAACTTTTTTTTTAATTTAAAATATTTAGTTGCTTTGCTCTGACACATACAAAGATAAATAAACACTCCTTTAAGCCTATGAGCATTTCAGTGCATGATGTTCACCCTTCTCTTTTCATAACTAGGGTTATACAGGTGGCAGCCATTACTTCTGAGCTTAGTAGGAGGTTTTAGATCATAGTAATGTTTGTCAGTTTATCAGCTACCCTCCCGCACAGGGGCAACGTCTATGTGAAATCTCACACAAGCTGAGATCACCTCCTCTGTGACATCATCAGTAGCAGCCTGTGTTTTGTTTTTTATCTCCTCCACCAGTCTGCCAGATTCTGTCCCAGCAATATGAAAGGAAGGGCGGGGTTCCTCCAATAAATGTAAAATATTTTATATTTGTCATCAGGCAGCCGAAAAAAGGCTGCTATTTATTATTATAATTTAGAAAATAGATTTTATTTCTGAAATCTTGTATTTTTAATTTGGGTACACCTTAACTGGGCTACTTCAGGCTCTGTGGGTAAAATTCTGTTGCTGCTTGGATTGGGTGTAACATAAACAGGACTGTCTGAGAAGATGCAGGAAACAGTCAACAAAGGGACTACTGATAACATTTTTCCCCCTTTTAATTATTTAAAGGAGTTTTTAAGCAAAAAAATTATTACAGCAATTAATATATGACCTTAAAGCATGGCCACCTGGCTCTGTGCCATGGCTGGAAACCTGTCACTAAGAAATCAGTAAGCTCCATCACCACACAGGGACTGTAATGTATTTTTGTGCTCATCCAGACCCGTCCCACTAACTTGCACAATGCACTATGGAAAACGGCTATGCAGGTATCTTACAAATCCAGAGGAAGTTGAATACCACCTAGATGCCACAACCACACTCAATCCCTCCTTCTACGACAGATTGCCCGCAGAAAATAAGCAGGAAATGCAGTTATCTCCAGGAGCTAGATTTGGCTGATATGATGTTAATGATAATAAAAGTTGTCTTCCATTATTCTGCTATTTATGCCATGCCAGTCCCTTTTGACCCTTGTGTCAACAACATGCAAAATTTGAGCCTTTAATGTGTGTACTGGACCCTCCTATTCTTTGACTGATTGCCAGTGGAGAAGGAGAGGGCAGTGAGATGAAAGAGCACCATTACCACAGATCAACATCACTTGAAATTATGAGTACATTCTGAATGCAAAATGAGAGGAGAGTTATTGGTCTGTTTTCATTTAGTAAGTGAAGACAACTAAAACATATTTCAGCTGTCATCTACACAGAAGGCTGAAAATATGTCATTATACTTCTGCCTGGCCAACTATTTAATCTGTCATCCAAATAGATGTTTATGTATACCAGCTCCATGTACCAGTAGTGTCTGAATCACACACCAGAAACAAGCATGCAGCTAATCTCGTCAAATTTGCCAAAAATGTCAGAAACATCTGATCTGTAGTATGCTTGTTCAGGGTATATGGCTAAAAGTATTATAGGCAGAGGATCAGCAGGATAGCCAGGTAGCTTGTATTGCTTAAAAGGAAATAAATATGGCAGGCTCCCTATACCTCTTGCTTCAGGTGTCCTTTAAGCATACCTGAACTAACATCTGACATGATGATTAAACATGGACACAAATAGTACTAAGCCTAGTTAGAATTATGCCTCTGTTCAGCTTATATAATTTTTTTTTTTACATTGCAAGTTGCCAAACTTATCGCTCCCAAGTCCTGTAATAGCAGTCCAGTCACGCCAGTCTGGTCAGTCCAGTTACGCCAGTCCAGTCACGCCAGTCCTGTCAGTCAGGTCTGTCATCAGTCCTGTCATACCAGTTCAGTCACACCAGCCCTGTCACACAGTCCTGTCATGTCAGTCCTGTCATACCAGTCCAGTTACACCAGCCCTGTCAGTCAGTCCTGTCATGTCCTGTCATACCAGTCCCGTCACGCCAATCTTACCATTCTTGAGATTGGTCCTGTTCTACCACTCCAGTCATGCCAGTCCTGTCACAGAGGGATGTACGGGGCAGAGGTGGCATGGGGGAACTGAGGGAGGTACAAGGAGACAGAAACGAGACACATGAGGGCAGAGGTGCCATGGGGGACTGAAGAAGGCACAAAAGAAGATAGAAGGAGGCACAGAGAGACAGAGGGATGTACAGGGAGGGGGAGGTGACAAAGAGGGACACAGTGGAGGCTGCCTGCAACTTACATAATAAAATGTGTGCATTAAGCCACCACATTATTAAGCCTCATATTTTATTATTAGTCTGTCATTTTCAATCTTCCTCCATTAAATTATTATAAAGGACTGAGTAATATGTAGGTATTTCACACATATAGACAAATGATATTTCAAGTATTTCCTGTAGTTTCAGCTAGTTTGTGTTAACATGGATAGAGATAGCCCGAACGGTTCGTGGCGAACCGGGAACTTTTCCGGAAGTTCGGTTTTGCCCCCATAGTGCATCATGAGGGTCAACTTTGACCCTCTACATCACAGTCAGCAGGCACATTGTACCTGGAGCCCCACCTTCCCCCCTTACAAAAGGCAGGCAGCGTCAGGCATTGGACTCACTCGTGTGTCTGCAGTAATTAGAAAAGGGATAGCTGCTGCAGACTCTCATAGGGAAAACTTAGTTAGGCTCTTGTAGGCTTGTTAGCTTGCTCCTGGCTGATTGTTATTGTTAATAAAGCACCCCTCAACAGCTCTTTTGAGAGCTAATCTTGTTCTTGTGATCTATTTTTGTGTGTGTTTGTGTGGCCCACTTGCATTATATACAGCCCTGTCAGTTAGTGTCACTGTGCCTGTCTGTGTGTGACAGGTGCACATGTAATACCCATCACTGCATATACCTACTACCTGCTGTGTTCACTTAAGTGCACCCACCCACCTACGTGAGCGCATGCAGTGTGGTATAACACTCCGTGCAAACCTGTTAACTGCACCTGTGTGACTGACTGCACATTGTATTAGTCAAGTCAGTGCATACCTTTCACTTCATCCCCCCCCCCCCCCCCCAATATGGACAAAACAAAAGTCAGAGGCAGGCCACCTGGCAGGTCTGTTCGAGGTCACACTGTCGTGATTTAGTGTGGCCCTCGACCAAAGTACAGTGTTCAGAAGAAGGCACGTGCCATCAACCCCCAATATTGTCAGGATGTAGTTGACTATTTAATACAGAACACCTCATCTTTCTCAGCTTCCGCACGGAAGCGTGACATATCTTCCTCTTCCTGCTCTGATTCTGGCACCTCACTTAACACTCAGTCGGCCCCCACCACCAAAGTGCCATCACCCCAGGTCTCAGTGGTGTGGAAATTTTTTGTGTGTCTGCCTCAGATGAGAGCAATGCCATCTGTACTCTCTGCCACCGAAAATTGAGCCCTGAAAAGACCAAGACCCGCGTAGGGACAACTACCTTACGAAGGCACATGATTACAAGGCACAAACTGCAATGGGATGACCTCCTTAATGACCGATTAATAGCAGAAACAAAATTTATAAATTGTTTCAAAGCTGTGCAGAAGGGTCTGAATAAGGACAACAGCTTTCTATATTGGTATGAGATTGATGATATATGAACTGTCTCAGCCACCCTAGCTGAACTTGTGAACTAAGAATTTACGATACCTCTGGGTCAATCCTAATACCAGGTCTGTGAGCAATAAAGTAAACAAGGATCCTTATCTTACCCCATTTAGATGGTCTGTTTGTATTAAGGCATCTTAATGATGTATTTATGCTTGAAAAAAATATCTGTTTTTCCTTTTGATGTTGCATGTATATAAGCTGTCTTTACCACCAGCTTGCAAACTAACAGGATATAAACCTGACGAAGGCTGCAAGACCGAAAGCTTGTTTATTCTTATTCATTTGTAGTTAGCCAATAAATGGTATCATCCTGATTTAAAACTTCTTGCTTTTACTGATGGCTAACACGGTACAATACCCTACTGCTACTCCTGAGGGAAAGCAGCACACAAAAGCAAATCCACACACTGCAGTGGAAGATATGCAATTATTTCTCAAAAAAGGCGATACCCAAACTGTACCGTGATGTTGAAAGGCAAGTGGTGTCATCTCTGGCACACAGCGTTGGGTCAAGGGTCCATCTGACCACGTGGTCTTCAAAGCACGGTCAGGCCTGCCCGAAGACTAAGTCAGTCCCCACACACAGCATCTCTGCCTGCACGCCGTGTAACTGCCTGCCCCAAGACTAAGTCGCTCCCCACACAGCACCTCTGCCCGCAGGCCACTTGACTGCCTTCTCCGCCACCACCAACAGGGTCCAGGACTCCAGGTGGATTCCTGAATTTTTAAGGCCGCTGCTAACAGTGGCCGCTATCCTAATTTTTCTGGTGCGTGTACATGCCTGCCTAATTTTTCTGGCTGCACTGCAACTGCAACTGCAACATCAAAACAAAAGGCATGTACATGTGCCCATTCCCTTTCGTGATCATTACCTTGCCGTGGTGAAGGGGCTTGCGTATCACAATGAAGCAATGACCGATGGCTATTTGAGTGTCTCGGGAAGGGGGGGGTTGCTTCATTGAGGACAGACCAAATTTGATCCGCTGGACAGTCACTGTTGTTCTATCATTGAGCTACCCCAGCTCGGCGACCATGTGTGCTTGAAAACCGCCGCGGCCTGCACTCTCGCCATGGTGCGCACCAGTACAGCACGGCCATCACAACACAAACAGCTGTTTGCAGTGCGTTACACAGTGAGTTTGGTGTGTCAGTGTGAAGCAGTACTCTAATTACACTCCCTGATTGATGTATACACATGAAAGATGTTGTAAAGCGCTTTAGGCCTACAATTTAGCATTCAATGTGATTTCTGCCCTTAAAACGCTGCTTTGCGTCAAATCCAGATTTTTCCCCGGGACTTTTGGCGTCCATCCCACTCATCCATGCCCCCCTCCAGGTGTTAGACCCCTTGAAGCATCTTTTCCATCACCTTTTGTGGCCAGCGTAAGTGTTTCTATTTTTCAAAGTTCACCTCCCCATTGAAGTCTATTGCGGTTCGCAAACGTTTGCGCGAATTGAACTTTGGTGGAAGTTCACGAACCGAAAATCGGAGGTTCGGGCCATCTCTGAACATGGACAATAAATGTCTTTATCAATTCCACCACTAGATGGCGAGCATTGCACATTTTATAGCTTGCAGCTAAAATAAGTACAATAATTCTTCTGAACTTCTCTCAACATACTAGGGGTGAATCTAATGCTGGGTACAAACTATGAGATTTTCTGGCCGATTTACTATCGATCGATTATTTCTAACATGTCCGATTTGCTTTCCGACTGATTTCCGAGCATTTACCGATCGATTTCCTATTAAAGTTAACGGAAATCGATCGGAAAATGCTCTGCAAATCGAACATGTTGGAAATAATCGATCTGACAGTAAATCGGACATAAAATCTCATAGTGTGTACCCAGCATAAGGGAGCAGCCCCTGCAAGGGGGAGGGAGGGACAGTTGTGAGGGCCCCCAACTACTACCCTTCCCTCCCTCCGATAAAGGGGTCTATCCTCCAGATCAGGGATTTTTATGGCTACAATTATTATGGGTGTGAAGTTCATGATGGCCAAACTTGCTTTATGACCCTTGCTAGATGGACCCTCAGGCTGTGAGGGTCGCCTAGGGAAAAAGGGCCCCATCAAAGCTTTGCTGGGGGTCCCATATTCTGTAGTTATGCATAAAATATGAAAACAGACACCACATCACCCTTCTACAAACCGACATGAATGCAGCAGCCAAACGTATCCATTGTTTCCACTGCTCCCCTTTCACGACTCCACTCTGTAAATCCCTCCACTGGCTCCCTATACGCTCCAGGATCACCTTCAAAATTCTGTGCCTAGTCTACAAATCTATACACAAGACCTGCCCGACCTACATCTCTGAACTCATCCACAGACATACACCCAGCCGCTCCCTCAGATCCTCCAATGAGCTGTGCCTGAGCACCCCACACATCTCCCACTCCCATGCTAGACTGCAGGACTTCTCAAGAGCTGCCCCCACTCTGTGGAACTCCCTTCCATCACTTATCAGACTTACCCTTCATCCATTAACATCTTAAGGTGTACCAGAGACTTGATTAACTAAAATTTTTATACATACCTGGGGCTTCCTCCAGCCCCATGCGCACGGATCGCTCCCACGCTGCTGTCCTCAGTCTTCTCCCTCTTCAGTACCGAGTCCCGTAACCTCAGCCAGTCGCGGCCAGTCTGCGCAAGAGAAGTGCGCCCTCTACGTATCTCTCCGGCGGCTGCCTCGTGTCCCCCATATAACAAGTGTAGCATCATGTCCCGAATACAACCAGGGCCGGATTTGTACTCTTTACCACCCAAGGCCACTGTTACCAGCCACCCCCCTTCGGTATAGGTAGCGAGATGACCCCCCCCTTCCCTCCAGTATAGGTAGCCAGATGACTCCCTTAATCCCTCCTTTTCCCACCCCCCTTTAGTATAGGTAGCCTGCTTGCCTTCACACCACACTGCAGCAGCCATCAGTGTAACTTATTTCTGCGCTCGTCTCCAGTGCAGAAGCTTCCGCTTCCTTACCCTCTCCAATGCTGCCCATGTCCATAGCCACTGGCCACAATGCAAACATGCACAGAGAGCAAGGTGGCCGCTGCACAAGTGGCTAGCAGCAGAGTACCACAGTCGGGCGCTCACCTGACCTGCCTGCATTGCAGCATTTGCAAGCTTGCCCCAGTTTAGCCTGCTACATTGGTGCCCTTCCTCCTGTGGTGCCCTAGACCATGGCCTAGGTGGCCTTGCCCTAAATCCGGCCTTGAATACAACAAGTATATGTGTCTCTCATTTAACAAGTGTAGCCTCATGTCCTCAATACAACAAATTAAGTCTTGTGTCCTCCATATAACAAGTGTTGCCTCATGTCCCAAATAAAGTGTAGACCCGTGTCCCCCATATAACAAGTAGAGCCTCATGTCACCTGTTGGACAATCCTAATCTAAAGTATTTGCTAAATATACTGAAGGCAGTGTGTATGGTCTGCTTTGCTGAAGGAAGTAAAAAGTTTACTTGAAACATGAGTTTGGCTGGATACATGGGAAACTAAACCCAACCATACTTCCTTCATGTCCACAAATACAATACAGGAGATAGGCAGGCATAATTACCATAACATTGTGGTATAATAACAGTGACTCCACATGCATGCCATATTAGGGGGAAAGAGGCAATGCTTACCCTTGTGCAGGATGTTGAGACTGGAATATGTACATGGCACTACAGTGTGAGTGGTTGAGGCAATACTTTAGCATTGCACATTATTGGCACACCATTATAGGAGCTGGCATAAAGGAGCAGTTACAGATTTACTGTGATTGTTTAATGCTTTCCACTCACTTACAGTAGAATCTCGTTATAGTAGACTCTGATATAGGGCTGGATTTACCATAAGGCAATGTAGGCGCGTGCCTACAGGCGCCTGATGATCAAAAGGTGGCTCACACCCCTCCCTGAGTGCCTCCCTCCCTCCTTCTCTATGCAGAATGCTGATGAGAGTATAATGAGAGGTTACTCACCCTGCTCTCAGCATTCCACTGAGGAGATCTCCCTTCAGTCAGGGGCACCTCTAGCTACTTAATACTGAGGTTCCTCTAGCTACCTAATACTTAGGGGCACCTCTAGCTACTTAATATTTAGGGTACTTCTGGGTACCTAATAGTTGTAGCTACCTATGATTGTCGAGGGAAATAAGGAAGAAGTGACAGCTGGGCCAGCCTGCACACTTGCAGTGCAGTTTGGTGGGGGTTGTAGGTTCATGGAGGGTGGAGTCTAGGGTGCCACGACATCTGTGCCTATAGGCACCTGTGAGGTAAATCCGGGCCTCCTCTGATATAGTAAACCTCTGGATATAGTAAACTCAGTCCTCAGGTCCCAGCAAATGTGTCTTTATAAATTCACACTGTATGACCAATTTTGATATAGTACAGCAAGAATGGGTAAAGTCAGGCTCTGCTTCAAATTTAGTAACAAACTTTATTCAAAAATAAATACCACTGATATGTCACAAATGTGTCGCTTTAAATTCATAAAACACCCACTACAAGATGTAATTTAGCACAGCCGGCTGGGCTCACACAGACAGCACTTCAATCAACCAGTCACACATGGGATCCCACCACTCACAGGCTCATTCTGCACTAAGCTGGCAATACAGGTTCTAAGCTCACACTGAGCTGAATCTTTAGCAGGGAAAGCTTCCTTACGGAAAAGCGGTTAAACTTCCACTATAAGACCGAAAATAGTCAGATGGTGTATGTGAACACAGTTCCACAGGTCCATTGATGCATGCACAATGCTGCAGCTATAGATCGATAAATACTTCAAATTATGCCTCACTGAGGCTCTCACCACTCAGCAGTACAGTTCATGGCCATCAGACATTCACTTGCTGCGGATACATCTCACTGGATTCACTCCTCTCCTGTTGTCAGCTTGCGTGTTTAGCAGAGCAAGTGGAGTCCTTCTGGTGTCGCTAGGCAGGTTGATAGGAATGTGTGCACACGTGCGGTCCAACCAGGTAGAGCCATCCACACTACCTTCAAGTATGGGGCCTCCCGTTCGGTCAGCTGGCGCCATGCTCCGACGTAGGCTCAGGCAGGGCTTGTGGGTGGCATATGCATGGAGCGCAGTGGGTGAACCCTCACCACGCGTATCGGCCACATTGATGTGCTGATAAAAAGCAGACAGAAGCGCATAGATGGAAACAAGGCCTTAATCATGTGATTAATGGGCGGCGGTTTCAGAGTGTATCATTTTATAATGTCTTGAGCTGGTGCGACGATAACGTTGCATTTCTATATCGCCATCTTGTGGATAGTTTCATCACTACAGTTCTAATTCCAGAGCACATAATCCAGCATAAGTGCGACCTTATGGTCACATTAGATTATCGCCATCTTGTGGATAACTGATTAACTTCACCATCAGGATTTATATTTATGCTCTAGTACTGGTGTGCAATCATATTGGATCAGTCTCGACTTGTAAGCATTCCAGCCAGTGCAATAATGTTTGTTCCATCATACTGCCAGTGAGTTCCAGGAACTTTTTGTTTTTGTTGTAATGCAATTTTGATATAGTAAACGTCTGATATAGTAAACTACTTTTCCTGGTCCCTTGGAGTTTACAATAAAGGGATTCTACTGTATTATATAAAAAGATCCCAACATAAATACAATAATGTCCCACAGGCAAGTTAGCTGCGATTCTGGATTATTTTCTGTGGCAATAGCGTCCTCAGCTGTAGTCCCTCTGTACCTGGGTTGCTAGGGATTATTAGCAGAATGGTCAAATTACTGAAATTTATCAGCATTTTGCACTCGGAGTCTGGATATTACCTTCTATTGGTAAGGAATTACATCATGACAGCGATTTAAAGTTACAAAAATGCCCACAGCATTACAGTACACCTGAACATCGAGGGATATGGAAGCTGCCATATGTATTTCCTTTAAAATAATACCAGTTGCCTGGCATCCGGTTGATCTGTTTGGCTACAGTAGTGTGAGAATAACACACCTGAACAAGCATGCAGCTAATCTAGTCAGACTTCAGTCAGAAACATCTGATCTGTATCCTTGTTCAGGGTCTATGGCTAAAAGTATTGAAAGGAGAGGATCAGCAGGACATCTGCGATTTGCATCGTTAAAAAGGAAATAAATATGTCAGCCTCCATAGTCCTCTCAGTTCAGGTATGCTTTAAATTTACTGATCAGCTAAAAATTGATAAAGACGATAATGAGCTATTTTTAGCTGATACAAGAATATGCATTCAGCTAAATGATCTACCAACAGAGCCCACACTACAACTTATCAGATATGGGCAGCACGGTGGCGTAGTGGTTAGCTCTCTCGCCTTGCAGCGCTGGGTCCCTGGTTCGAATCCCAGCCAGGGCACTATTTGCAAAGAGTTTGTATGTTCTCTCCGTGTCTGCGTGGGTTTCCTCTGGGCACTCTGGTTTCCTCCCACATTCCCAAAAACATACGGATAAGTTTATTGGCTCCCCCTAAAATTGGCCCTAGACTACAGCACTTACACTACATAATATAGACATATGGCAATGGTAGGGATTAGATTGTGAGCTCCTTTGAGGGACAGTTAGTGACAAGATATATATATATATATATATACACTGTACAGCGCTGCGTAATATGTCGGTGCTATATAAATACTAAATAATAATAATATTATATACTAACTCATAACTATTTTTCATTTGGGAATATGTATCTACAGACAATGGGCAGTGCTATGGGAAGTAGACTGTTACCCCAGTATGCAAATTTGATTATGGCCAGATTGGAGGAAAACTTCCTTTCAATTTGTGAAATTAAACAAGGGGCTTACTTCAGATTTATAGATGATATCCTATTAATCTGGACAGCATCACAGGAAGAATTAATCAAATTCCACAAAAACTTCTCAGAGCACCACAAGAACATCAAGTTAAAACTCAACTTTTCATCCTCCCATGTCAGTTTCCTGGATACTACAATTTATATACAAGATAGATTTTTACAAACATCAATCTACCGTAAACCAATTGACCGGCATATTTACCTGAAGTGGAATAGTTTCCACCTGGAAAACACCCAAAAATTGATTGGCTCTGAGGTATAAACGGATATGTTCTAATTCAGAGGACAGAGACAGACAACTTGTGTCGCTACGTAATATATTCATAGATCAGGGATATCATCCACAAATCTTTGACGATCAAATACACAGAGCAACTTTACAATCTAGAGAGGAACTATTGAAGTACACCCCAAAGACTGAAAACAACAGAGTCCCAATAGTGGTCACCTACAATCTAAGATTAAAGATGCTGAGGAAGATATCGAAAGCCCTGCAACCAATACTCCACAAAGACAAACGCCTGAATGAAGTTTTTCCTGATTTACCACTGCTTGCTTTCAGACAACCTCCCAATTTGAGACAAATGATTATCAGAAGTGCATTATCTACAACAGAAACTCCAGGCACATTACCCTGCAATAACACAAGGGGCTTGATTCACAAAGCGGTGCTAACCTACTTAGCACGTCTAAAGTCTTTAGACGCGCTAACCAGGGTGCTAAGTAGGTTAGCACCGGACTTCTCAATCAGATCGCGCGCTAACCTTGCGCGCGCAAAGTTTTACGCGCGCAAAGCTTTATGCGCGCTAAGTCCCATAGGCTTTAATGGGCACTTCGCGCGGAGCGCCCTGCGCTCTGTGCAGTACGCGCGTAAAGTTTTATGCGCATAAAGTTTTGCGCGCATAAAGTTTTATGCGCGAAAAACTTGTTTAGACGTGCTAAGGGGGTTTTCACAGGCGTGCTAACAGTTAGCACCGCTTTGTGAATCAAGCCCAAGGTGTGAGACCTGCCCTTATATCTTGTGCACAAGCCAAATACAAATACCAAACTCACAGAAATATCATCAAATATCAGACCAATTTTCCTGTGAGTCATCCAATGTTGTATACATGATACGCTGCATGAAATGCCCCTCAAAAGGAATCTATATAGGAGAAACAGGACAAAAACTGCGCACAAGAATGAACCATCACCGCTTTAAAATTAATGAGGGTAAAATGGACACACCAGTGGGCCAACACTTCTGTGAACCAGGACACAGCATGCAAGATCTCAAAGTACTTATTCTTAAAGAAAACCTGAACTGAAAATTAAAAGTCAAAATAAACATACACAAGTCATACTTACCTCCTGTGTAGTCTACTCCTCAATCTCTTTTTCCTCTCCTGCGTTCTGTTTGTCCACTGTGATCGATGGAATTCTCCGTCCTCCATTTTGAAAATGGCCATTACCCCATAACAGCTTTCTGGTCAGCACACAGTTAAACTGTAATATCACCCACTTGAGCCATAGGAAAACATGGACACATCAGTTCTCCTCTCAACTGTAACTGACAGCAACTGATATATAACTGACAGCAAATGATATATTTCAGTTCTGACAAAATGTTGTCAGAACTGGAAGGGATTGTTGTCAGAAGAAAATGGTGAGCTTCTGAGAGGAACTGATGGCAAGGTAACTATGTAATGTTCATTTGAAGTTACCTCATGTGTTTATTTTAAATAATTTACTCAGTACAGGTTCCCTTTAAGGGCAACTTCAAAAATGAACCAGCAAGAAAGATTTCTGAGTACAAATTTATGAAGATGTTTAAGACATTAACAGAGGGTTTAAATTGTGGAATGGGATTCATGCAGGGGCGTACCTAGAAATCCCCGGGCACCTTGCAAGAAAAAAAATCCGGGCCCCCCCACCTTTGTGGGGCAGGAGGGGTTGCAGCATAAGAGGAGAGCGTGGTCGCAGATCGGTGGGGAGGGGGTACATTCCCACCCCCTCCCTCACCTCAGGCTCTCCTCTCACCCTTCTGCAATCATTGGTGGCAGCAGGCAGGCAGCGGCGGCGGCAGGCTGAACACATTACCTCCTTCTCGCTGGAGGTCTTCCGATCTCTAAGAGCAACTTCCTGTTTACACAGGAAGTTGCATGAAGCTCTTAGAGATCGGAAGACCTCCGGCGAGAAGGAGGTAATGTGTTCAGCCTGCCGCCGCCGCTGCCTGCCCATTGCCACCAATGATTGCAGGAGGGGAGCACTGAGAGGAGAGCCTGAGGTGAGGGAAGGGGGGAATGTCCCCGCTCCCCACCGATCTGCGGCCACGCTCTCCTCTTATGCTGCGACACCTCCTGCCACACAAAAGTCCCTGAGCGGGTCCTAGGGGGGCCCCGCCCCCCCCTCCCCGCGGCAGGGGTCGCATCCCCTATTGTTACGCCAGTGGATTAATGACTCCTTATGCAACATGATTTACTTGGCTTCATAATCTTCAGAAACATGCTAGATTTCATGATTGCTTGCATGAGCTCACTGGCTCCAGTCTGCTGATCACCTGACATCTAACTGCTAAACAGTAACCAGCACAACTTTGTGTTAACTATTTACCTGCATCAGTGTTTTACTTCAGCTTACATCTGGAAATATGCCTGAAGAAGGGGACTAGATCCCAGAAAGCTTGCATTATTTAACTTTATCAGTTAGCCATTAAAAGGTATTACTTTTACAAGACTTTGGTTTTTTCTACCTACATAGTTTGGCTAACACGGTACAGAAACATTTTTACTACTAGCTGATACAAATCACTCATGTGCCTGATGCATTTCACCTTCACATAAGGTTGAAATCTCACATGGAAAGAGAATCTTTTGCCACCAGGTTCTAAATGTTATTTATGGCCAATAAAAAGTCCTAAGTAGAAAATTCTTGCCATGGAATTTGAAAATGAACATATCCCTGCAGGGGCGTACCTAGAAATCTCCGGGCCCCCCAGCAAAAAAAATAAATCCGCCCCCCCCACCCGCTCAGGGACTTTTGGGGGGCAGGAGGGGTCACATCATAAGAGGAGAGTGTGGCAGATCGGTGGGGAGGGGGGAAATTCCCCCCCCTCCCTCACCTCGGGCTCTCTTCTCTGTGCTCCCCCTCCTGCAATCATTGGTGGCAGCGGGCAGGCAGCAGCAGCAGCGGCGGTGCCGGCAGAATGATACATTCCCTCCTTCTCGCTATAGGACTTCCGTTCTCTAAAGCTACATACACATGAGGCACGGATGTCTGCAGTTGCATGGAGACAAGCAACAGCTGAAAGTCTCCAGCAACGACAGTTGTATACAAGCAACGATTGTATACACGCGGCAACAACCTGTCTGCAACATAGCGGAAACTGTTGCTCAGCAACTTCTGTCGCAGGTTCAGTGAACTGTCGGACTCACAAGAGTTGCTAGAGACTAGCATACACACGACCGCACCGACTTGAGACTAGAGACGGTTGCTGCAACAGCTGTTGCCGGGGATTGAACAAGTCAATCGCCTGGAGACAGCTCTGACTAGCAACAGTTGCTTGCGCGCGCCTCATACACATGGAGGACCTGTTGCTGCAACATGCGCGCGCCATGTGTTTCCAGCAACAGTTGTAGCCTGTGTGTATGGGCCTTTAGAGCAACTTCCTGTTTACACAGGAAGTTGAAAGAAGCTCTTAGAGAACGGAAGTCCTCCAGCGAGAAGGAGGTAATGTATCATTCTGCCGCCACCGCCGCTGCTGCTGCTGCCTGCCCGCTGCCACCAATGATTGCAGGAGGGGGAGCGCAGAGAGGAGAGCCCGAGGTGAGGGAGGCTGGGGGGGAATTTCCCCCCTCCCCACCGATCTGCCACACTCTCCTCTTATGCTGCGACCTCTCCTGCCCACAAAAGTCCCTGAGCGGGCCCTAGGGGGGCCCCGGGTCCCCCCCCCCCCCCCCCGCGACGGCAGGGGTCGCATCCCCTATTGGTACGCCAGTGTATCCCTGGACTAGGATTTCCACGCAAGTGCCAATATGCAGTTATTTTTTTCTCCTGAGTTATCTCCTAGGTGATAATTTTTATCTTCTCCTTAAAATACATTTTCAGCATTTTACAACTAAAAAAGTACCAAGAAGTTGGTGAAAAAGTGCTATCAAAATTATTTTGAATATTTTCTTGCTTTCTGGGGGTTTAAAAAGTATTTTATAAACAAGTTATACAAATATCACCTAGGTGTAAACTCAGGAGAAAAAGTGAATTGCATATGGGCCAAGAGGTGCTTCTCATCTGACTTTCACCTACCCAGTGTTCCCCTTTAAGACTATGAGTAGCATAGTTGACGACATAATGTGCATTCAGCTGATCAGTATTAGAAAAAAAGAAACTATCACAACTCCAAGAACAAGTATATCAATGAAGAAGCCTTGAAAACTTGACACTGGGAATAAGTGGCATTTGGCAACAGTAGAAACAAAACAATGGGCACCAGCCATGAACCTTTACTGAGGCCCTCAGCAGCATTGTTCCCACACTGACTCAGTTAAGAAGCTGAATGAGATCTATATCGAGAGGATTACCACTTACTGAGCTTGCTTCCGGCCCAAGGACATCGCTGCTACTAAAACAAGTTGCCTAGAGACTGACAGGGCAGGTCTGGGTGACAAAGAAAACTGTGTGCTTAGTGTTGCAAGGACTGAGTTGAACGGACAGGACGTCTCAGTGTGCGGGGGAAGCAGCTCACCCTCCCGGACATTATAATTAAAACTTTCCTGTCGTAGAGCTCGTGTTGGTGGAAAGAGACCCAATTAGGGGCCCTTGGAAGCTGAAATAAAAGAGAGGCCAATGTCCTGCCTTATGAGAATAGAACTAATGAGACCTTCTCCAGCATACCGACCCACGTTACCCACTTTGCAGTGGTTGGACTGCGGTTAAACTCAAGCTGAGAACAATTCCTACCTTCACATTTTTTTTCCAGAACTTGGAAAGGTCACTAGCTGTTATCTACACAATAAAGTCTTTGCACAAGTGGAGTAAACCATCCACACTTCATAGTTACATACACAAAAAAGTAGGAGGTTCATCCGGATTGCTCTTGATTAATACAAACGTGTGTAGAACCAGAGAAAGGAAAAAAAACATTTGACTTGTTTCTTGCCCACCTAAGCAGATGGCATGGGCAGATGGCCCATGCCATTACCTTGGCTCTGTGGCGTAGCATGCGCAGAAGCAACTGTTTTGGGGCCTAATTTTGACCTGAGATCAGGGCTGTTTTTAGGCATAGGCAAATGAGGCATTTTGCAGCAGTTATAGTACCAGCACTGAGCAGACACATTACACAGCTCATAGCAGAAAGAGGAGGCAGAACCAGTCCTTAGGTGTTCATGAAATTGTATTGGCCGGCTTCTTGCTGATTCTCTATATTGATTCCCAATAGTCATCACCCTAACATGTTGTGTTTATCAATCCACTTTTTAATATCGATATTTCTCTTTACTGTCATTGACACAGAAGCTGGAATCTACCCATGATCTCTGTACCATAATGCATTTTCTCTCTCTGAAGACACACATGGCCTGCCTCGTTATCATGCAACTTGCTTCCCCTGGGCGGCGCAGTAGAGCTGGAACAACCTGATGTAGAGGCCTGCGCGGGTCTAATTTTTCAGACCCACACCTGCAGCCCCGCTACCCGCACCCGACCCACAACCCGATTACTTCAAAATGGGTACCCGACCCGATGCACGCCTCTAACCTAACACAGGTTATTATGAAGAGAAAATAAACAACTTAATAATTATAAGCTATTTTTCACTACTGCCTATCCCATAACGCTATGGGAAGAAGGTTGAGATTCAGAAGAATCATTACAAGAGAGGCTGCATGAGCAAACAAGTGACACAGAATAGCGTTCAGATACCAGATCAGGTCCAGGGGTCAGTATAATATAGCTCTCAGAACATGAGAAGCCCTTTAGAATGATGCTGATCCAGCAACTTGTGTACCTATGCACTACATAGCAAATAAACAATAAAGAATTATTTTGGGGACCATGAGTAGTGTTACTAGGTATGAACAGCTTCAGGCAGAGGGATTTACATATACTGTATATATGGATTTGCAACATAGTAAGGTGTTAAACAAGTTATGCAATTTTCGTTAATGACACAATATTATTTAACCTAAACACTGCTGCCTGATAACAGCTTGTTCCCCTGCATGCTTCAACGATGGCGGCAGTAAGGGCGGCTGTGTTGAGGAAACTTTACTGTCGGCATTAAGGGCCTTACATGCCCACTTTAAGTTGCCTCTAGTTGATTTTCAGCTGCTAAAGCCCAGCTGCTGAAATCTGCAGTCTACAGGCCTATTTATTACAGTGAAGAGCTGTTGATCCACAGAAAAAAATGATGTTATTACTTTTGGAGGCCAGCTGATCACCATTTGTATGATGTGATGATCACCTTAAATGTTTACCACATTTATAAAGGTTGCCTTGTTCCTGGTAATCACCACTTTGCTGATAATTATCAGGAATACATTTCAGTTGCTTTAAGTTAGCAGTCAGTGTGAATGCCACTTTATAAACTGTTATATAGTTTATGAAGTGTTTGCCACTCTGAAAGTGATGCTATTGGTTTCGGTGGAGAACACTGCCCTTTTATTTTTTTAGACACCCATTGGCCACTTTTGCCCAGATCACTATTGTAAAAAGAGGCAATTTACAACCTCTTTTGGTCAGTGGTGGCTATTTTTGGCAGCACCTCCAGTCCAAGGCTTTAACCTCCAACCCCGCCTCCCTACAAGACAGACTTGAACTGCAAGCAAAACATTTATATTTCTGAAAACAGTGTAATTTGCTTCTAAAGAATAACATGTTGGAAATGTTTGTGTCATAACTGGAGTGTTTCCCTTTCCATATCCCTATTTAAAATGAACAGGTATTTCACTTTGCTGTACAAGCTCAGTTGTATGAATTATTTCCAGCAGGTGGCGCAGTGAATCAGAAGCTGTCTTTACTGGAGCTGAAGGGTTTAGAAAGTCTGTGGATTCTAATAGTTACATTTCCCACATACATACATAGACCAGAGGTGCATTAGTAAGCATGCCCAGGAGAATGCCATACTTGTGCATGAAGGCAAACAGCAACACATGAGCGGCTTCATTCTACTGGGCTTGTGCATGTCCAGCGTGGTTGCGCTTATCCACGACCACGCTTCCGGACAGAAGATAAAGAGGGACCAGCGTAAGAATGGTGGCCTGGAGGAGGATCTAGAAAGCCTCTGGACTTTTCACTAATAAGGAATGTATCTAACATTTATATATTTTTATGCATCAGGATAGCTTCAACATTTGTAATGGCCTTGTGTGTACTAGAAACAACAAAAGCAATGGTTAAAGGGACCCTGAGCAGAGAATTAAAACGTCTTCCTCTGGGTCTCCTCCATGCTTCCACTGACGGCTCCATTAGGTGCTTGACTTCGTGTGAAGTCGGTTGCAACTGCGCATACGTGGCCCCTCCACACACCCATCTCGATCACGCGCCCGTTGCTTTGAGCGTTCGGCGCAAGCATGGTTCTCAAAAGACTGAACTGATGTTGAGGGACCTTGCGGGCTACGGGGGGCTGGAGGAAGCCCCAGGTAAGTTCAGATTTCCTTTTATGCTCTGTTCAGGGTCCCTTAAAATGAATCTGCCAGTCACCTGCGTTCAGAATATTAAAGGATGCATGCATAATAAGAATACGAGTCTACGTTGACAGCTAAGAGTGTAATGAAAATGTAATGCCCATAGTTCATCACTATAAGACAGTAGTAGAACCTTGCAAATTATTAATTTTATAGTTTTGAATCAGACTTCTACCCTTCTTTTTTATAAGGTAACGTAAAAATATTCCAAGAGTAAGCTTTTGACCCAATATATTGTTATTTTTTATAACTCTACTTCCTGGTATACTGAATAAAATGTTAGAAAGCAGCTAACTGTATATACATTTGAACATCAGAAAGACGTACAGTAGATAGTCAGCTAATATAAATAGCTTCTCTTAAAGGGATTTGCAAACATTCATGCAAGAAACATTTTCGATATCCTTTTGTAGTTAAAAAAAAAAAGTTTTATACATACCTGAGGCTTCCTCCAGCCCCATGCAGACTGATTGTTCCCACTCTGTCTTCCTCCGCTGTCTGGATCCTCCGCTAGGCGGTCCGGTAACTTTGCAAGTCAGGGCATACTGCGCATGCATGTCCTGGCCGCGCATGCGCCCTATTGCCCTCTGGTTTCTGGGAGAGTTCTGCGCTTGCGCAGAACGACTGGCGCCGACTTGCTTTTTTTTTTTTTACTCGTCTCAGGTACACTTTAATTGTTAAAAGGTTATTTACACAAATGGTTAAGAACCCCTGTTTATTCCCCACATGTCTCGGTTTCTAGCCTGAACTGGAAGGATTGTATATCCAGTATTCACAAGATATGTTACTTATAGCGCTGATACAATATTTTATACTTAATTGAAATTTAGTCAACATCATCCAAGAATATACAGTTGGGATCCTCATTCAATCTTCTATCCACAGATTAATACCTTTGTATACATTTGGTTTCCCACATTACTCTGCCTCTCTATCAGGCCTGTTTTTAGATACTGTATACACAAACCAGGCAGATGCCTGGGGTGACAGCTGTTTGAGGGGGCACCAAGGAGCTATTTTATGCAATGTAATATTTATGTATCTAACCTATCAATGTGTCATTGCTGTCTGTAAAGCCAATGAATGTAGGGTACAGCCTTCCTTTACAAAAGTTTAGGGGGTGGGGGACAGGCAACAGCTGTTTTGCCTTGGGAACCAAAATTGCCATACACTGCCCTATGATTTTAAGTCCCTTATCAGCACAGTACCCAGAAGGCCACACACACTGTATCCTTAGCAAGAACTGGAAGATTGGTCTGATTGTGGTTAATATTGAACATGTGAATGTTCATATGCTGGTGCAGAGTTTGCTCTGTTTTCTCCACATAATGTCCCGTGGGCCATTTTTCACACATGATCATGTATACCGTTTAAGGTGCCTTGTGTTTTATACTCCTGATGTGAACCTGCTATTGATAGCCTGTCAGTGGAGGAGATGTGTGTGCAGGTCTCACACCTTCTCTACCAGCAGCCAGAGGGCGCAGTGGTACAGTAAACAAACTGCGGCAGCTATTTGGCCTACTCCAACCCATCCACATACCTAGCAAGTCCGCATTGGGGATGATGTTTTCTGATATTTAAAGCAAACCTGTGAGGAAAAAAAAGCGTGAAACGTTAGATACTTATGTAGTCAATGCTCAAGAGGATTCTTAGATTGTCTCCTCAACCTCCCTGCTGCTGTGTGGGACCTATTTCTTGTTTGGGTCCTCGCATCTATTTGTATGAGCACAGCCACACTGCAAATGGCCAAGTAGGTCTTTATCTGTACAGTAGCACAAAGCTGCTTGTGCATGGAAGAAATAGCATGGAGGCTTTGCTAATTACTGCTAAATTTGGGACAAAATGACGCAAACATTACACTAAAATCAATTGAATGTACAAATCATAATTACATATTGGCGTAATTGCAAAAACTTACATGAAATTTTGCGTACACATAATTAGCTGATTACAAACATCACTAATTAGGTTGCCCTTTTGTTCTTGACCCCCTCCAGATCGTATTGGTGTTGCCCCGGGCTCCAGCGCTGGATCGTGCCCCCCCCCCCTCCCTCACCTCAGGCTTTTCCCTCTGCGCTCCCCTCCAGCTTCAATACGTTTCTGTGAGCAGCGGCGGCAGATACATACCTTCCGTGCATTCCAGCGTGGACGCTCCTCTCTCTAGTCTCTACCTGTGTGCAAATTTGACTGTTTGTGGGGAACGACGAGAAGAACAGACAACGCCATGTCTGGATTTTAGGCAAGGCCACAAAGGCCATGGCCAAGAGCACCAGGAAAGCAAGGGGTAGGCTGTGGGCAGCAGGGTGGCAGTAGCAGTTAGCCTGCCGAACATTCATCCTGCTACACAGCATTTTCACATAGAGGTTGGCAGCTACCATCAGCTGTATCTGGCACTCGAGGTATGAAGGGGCAACAAATGGGCACTTACAGTGATCTCTGAGCTGCCTGTCACTCAGCGAATGAGCCGCTCGCCATGAAGCTTACAATCTAATCCCTGCCATTGTGTCACTAACTGTCCTCAGAGGAGCTCATCAGGGCCGGCCCGCTCATGAGGCGCGGTGAAACTTCTAGGGGCGGCTATCGTGGGTGCAAGGGGGGCCGGCCGCCGAGCCGGGGGGGGGGGGGTCGGCGGCGACAATTTTTTTTATAAATTTGCCTCAGGCGGCAAAAAGTCTAGGGCCGGCCCTGGAGCTCATAATGTAGTCCCTGCCATCACTTCACTAACTGACCTCAGAGGAGCCTACAGTCTAATCCCTGCCGTGTTAGGGGGGAAGTTTAGGTTGCTGTCGGTCCGGGGGCAACTGGTGATAGGGGGCCTTGGGCGGTAAAAAGTACACATCCGGCCCTGAGTTATGGGGATCCAGCATGTACATATGTCTGTGCTTACCTCAGGTGTGCTAGAATTGTGCCATTTGGAGAGAAGCGAGGGGATCCTGTGTGTTTCTGCACAAGAGGTCTCCTGCTAAAGTGAAATGTTACACTGAAAAGTCAGTTTTTGCAGTTTGCAAAACAACCACAGCAAACAGCATAAATAATAAAACAATAATTGTACTCTGCTCCCAAGAGCTCACAATCAGAATGTGAATGAGAATATAGGAATTTATTCAGCGGTCAGCATGGTCAGTTCCGACTCCAGTTCTCAGCAATGAGCTCAGTGCTTTGGCACCGCCGCAGCTGCCAAAATGACAGAAATTCCTGCAGTTTCCTATAGAACTGAGTGTCCCATTCAGAAGTCGTGATTACCTCATCCCAAATGCCCCACCTGGGAGAGGAGGTGAGCAGGCCAAAAAGCAGTGGGGGAGGAAGGATTTAAGCTAACCTGCCAAAAGCCAGCCTGCTACTACTGCCTTTAAAGGAATGTGTGTGCCAATGTATCTAAAATACCCCTAAAATGTATATATATCTATTGGAGGAACCATCTAGACGTATACACACTGTTCTAAAAGGACCTTTTTGTCTCTGTTCTGGAAAATCCTGTAAACAGCTAGAACTATGTCTGATGAGAACACTTCTCTTTGTGTTAAATCTCTGACATAAAGAATTTAAGCCACCCCTTAGGTATACTAAGCCTGATTTAGGCCAAGGTCGATCCTCTGGACATGCACCTGTACAGGGAGAGATCGCGCTTCTGCACAGCGAACTACAAAAACTACAGTGTGACAGGGGAAAAAAAAACCCCTTTATATTCATTTCTAGGCTGCACTGATATTTTCTCTTAAAAAAACAATACCACCACTGAAACAAACTCATTAAAGTTTAAAAAGAAAACTTGGTCTGTGACAAATCATTTTAAGTTTAAAGCCGGTTCACATGGATGTCTGGATGGCGTTAAACGATGTCAGCCGGTGCTCGTTGTTTAAGCACTGTCTATCCAAGTGAATGGACAGCTGCCAGCACGATCGCGTACCGTCATTCGCCCAAATGCAGCGCTTGATCCCATCATTTCCTGTTGTCTTGCTTCATCCTGGATGCATCCAGTATATGCTATCCACGCTGCTTCCGTGTCCCCACACAGGGGTCTAAACGCAAAGCAATTGCTGAATGCCGCCAATGGTTGCCAAATGCTTTTCTGCACACTAGCAGAAAAGCATATGACCGAGATGCCGGGCTGCTGCGGGCTACTGGTTCAAATGCCCGTCTCAACTGGCATTAAGATAAAACAAATATATGCTTTTTCCTTAGAAATATACATGAGCTTGTGCATGATTCCACATTGTGCATGGATATTGCTGCAATTTTCCTTGCTTCAATGGGGGAAAAAGCCAACCGAGGATTGCAAATGATTCTTGGCGAATATTGTGTGCACTTATGCGTGTTGGGTGTAGACATGGACTTAGAGAGTTTTTGCTAGTTTTTAGATTTTGTAAGGGTGCTGAGAAACTCGGCTATAATAAATGATAAAACATTTAGGTCATTTAGGTCTCTTTTACATAAACGTCTGATATATTGATTATACGCTTAAAGAGAACCTGTGAAAAACAAACAAACAAAAAAAAAAAAACAGTCCTCTTCTCCCTCCAACACCGACAGGGTAAATGTTAGGCCTTGTTCACATCATTTAGCGCAGATGGCTGTGCAATCAGAACGCAACGCGTATGATTGCAAGCCATCTGCGCTACTATGTGCTGCGCCACAGATCCCATTCATTACAATGAGTGGGATCTGCGCTGCTATTCCCAAAAATGCATGCAGCAGCGCATATGATGGCAACCGTTCTACCACAGTAGCGACCTTCTACCGTTCTTGCGTGTCGCACACTATGTGCACTGCAGTGGGCATAGTCTGAACGAGCCCTTAACCATCCGCGCTCCTGCGCAGGCATAGTACAGGCTGGAGCCCATCAGAAAGTCGCTACTGCACCTGCACAGGAGCGCAGAAGGTAAATATTGCATTTGCAGCCTCTACTGCGGCTGAACCACTACCAACAAGCTTGTCAGCTGATTTTTTTTTCGGGGGCTGTCAGCGCTGGATATCGGAGGCTTAGGATGACAGGGGAAGCTTCAGGGGCGTAGCAATAGCCACAGCAGCCATAGCAGCTGCTATGGGGCCCTGGAGCAGAGGGGGCCCAGGTGGTTCTTGGTGTGTTTACCATTAACTTTCTTGTGTTTCTCCACCCTCTATCAGTGCCAATGGACTATATACAATGCAGATTGCATGAGAATGTAAATTGCCAATTAGCTCATATCCATAGGGTAGGGGCAGATGGCATAGATAAAGAGTGCCAATATCTGAGAGCCCCATGAAAGTTTTGCTATGGGACCTCATAATCTCCAGCTACGCCACTGGGAAGCCTCATTAGGATCCAGAGGCTCCCCCCTCCCGAGGTAAGTACCCACCAGGGGCACTTTTTTGTTTGTTTTTTGTTACAGAGTCCCTTTAACTGCTTGTGAGCTGCTTCTTTTTATTTGCTGGGTGCAGTCCAGCACTAGCAATGGTCTCATGCCTACACATCTGAGCTGGTGGTAGCCGTCACCAGGGTGGGCTGTATTTAGGGTTTGTGCTTCCCATGGCACTTCAAACCTACAATGCCCTCTCAAAAGACATTTAGGCAAAGGTAGGCTTGACCACAACAGGCAGTGTGCGAGACCACAACAGAAAGCGGGCAGGACTAGCTAAAATATCCTAATAAAAGTACAACCCAAAGTCAGTGGGTCCGTGATTCCTCCCAAAGTATGAGTAAAGTGGCCCTCAAACAAGTAACTAGGAAGTGTTCACACCATAAATACACATTAGCTAGTGTTTCCCCCCAAAAAATGGTGGTAGGTATTAGATTGTGAGCTCCTCTGAGGACAGTCAGTGACATGACTATGTACTCTGTAAAGTGCTGCAGAATATGTCAGTGCTATATAAATCCATAGCAATATTATGGTAGAACATTAGACTATGACTATGGCAGAATTAGATTGTGAGCTCCTCTGAAGACAGTCAGTGCCATGGCTATGTACTCTGTAAAGTGCAACATAAAAAACGAGTGCTAGATTAGTACTTTTTAGGTTGTAGTAGTAATATTGTGTAAGCCTAACTCACCCAGTGTAGGGCTTGTGGCCTGCTGGTGGCCTGGTGGGCTCTGGTTGGAGGTGTGAAAAGGCTTCTCTTATGGCTGGAGCCTGGTGGGCTTGTGGCTGACTAGAGGCCTAGTGGGTTCTGGCTGGGTGAAGGCATGAAGGGCTTCTGGCTGGAGCCTGGTGGGCTTCTGGCTGCCAGGAGGACTCTGGCTGGCTGAAGGCGTGAAGAGCTTCTGGCTGGAGCTTGGTGGGCTTCTGGCTGGCAGGAGACCAGGTCGGTTCTGGCTGGCTGAAGGTGTGAAGGGCTTGTGGCTGGAGCCTGGTAGGCTTCTGACTGGGAGGAGGCCAGGTGGGCTCTGGCTGGCTGAAGGTGTGAAGGGCTTCTGGCTGGAGCCTGGTAGGCTTCTGGCTGGGAGGAGGCCAGGTGGGCTCTGGCTGGCTGAAGGTGTGAAGGGCTTCTGGCTGGAGCATGGTAGGCTTCTGGCTAGCAGGAAGCCAGGTGGGCTCTGGCTGGCTGAAGGTGTGAAGAGCTCCTGGCTGGAGCCAGGTGGGCTTTGGGCTGGCAGGAGGCCAGGTGGACTCTGGCTGGCTGAAGGCGTGAAGGGCTTCTGACTGGAGCCTGGCGGGCTTCTGTCTGACTAGAGGCCTAGTGGGTTCTGGCTCGGTGAAGGCGTGAAGGGGTTCTGGCTGGAGCCTGGTGGGCTTCTGGCTGCCAGGAGGCAAGGTCGACTCTGGCTGGCTGAAGGCGTGAAGGGCTTCTGGCTGGAGCCTGGTAGGCTTCTGGCTGACAGGAGGCCAGGTCGGTTCTGGCTGGCTGAAGGTGTGAAGGGCTTCTGGCTGGAGCCTGGTAGGCTTCTGGCTGGCAGGAGGCCAGGTGGACTCTGGCTGGCTGAAGGTGTGAAGGGCTTCTGGCTGGAGCATGGTGGGCTTCTGGCTAGCAGGAGGCCAGGTGAGCTCTGGCTGGCTGAAGGTGCGAAGGGCTTCTGGCTGGAGCCTGGTGGGCTTCAGGGTGGCAGGAGGCCAGATGGGCTCTGGCTGGCTCGCTGAGCTTTTTCTCTGCCTAGATCCACTCCAGGGGAGGACTGAGACCTTTTGGCCAGGAGGGAAACCACAAACTAGAGGCCCGTTTTCATGGCAGCCCCAGCCCAAATGATGTCACACACGCACCCCATGTGCTATATGCAGGTAGTCACGTGGGGTGCCAATGCAGAAATACACCAAGGACATTTGAGGGACAGCATGACAGGTAAAGTATAATGTACTGGCAACGGGGAGCACATAATACATTTTGAGAGACAACGGCTGGGGTTTCCTTCGCGTTCATCATTCATGATTATTGTACTTGATTGCCCACATCAACCTGAGATTTCCCAGCATCTCAGATCAATACATTCAACTAATTTCCACCCGAAATCAGTCAAAACATTGATTGGGCATGCTTGTCAGCCACAGATTTTCATCTGATTCAATAATAATTATCAAAACGGTTGGTAGATCAGCCAGCCCTAAATCATTAAATTAGAGGCAGCCTGGGGGAAATTTCCCCTCTTCCCCCCTGGCCAGTCCTCCCCTGATCCACTCTTATGCTGGGAATACACGATGCGTTTTTGCGTTCGTTTTTGCCGTCGTTTTCGCTTTCGATCGATTCTACTCTCGATTCACTGCTCGATTCCCCTCTCGATTCCTTATCGTGTATTCCCAGCATTAGTTTAGGTTGTCTACAGCCTCATTGTGATAACAATTAACTTTGAATTTTGCTTCATCTGTCAGGAACTGAAACTAGGTTCATTCTCTTATTTTGTTTATTTGCTATACAATACTGAAATCTATTATTTAGAAGCTCCGGCTATGTGGTCCAGAAGACTACCAGCTAGCACTGATACTGTTCACCAGGGACAACAGCTTTGCATACCTCCTGTAAACCAGCAATGAAAGCAGGGAACCTTCAGCCATTGACTGCATGCATAACTATAGACTGGCAATTCCACCCCACTTTTCACTGTTCTTCCTGGTTTCTTTAATTCATATGGTCCATCACATCATTATATGATTCATTGCTGTGTTTATACTTTATCCTGACCTAGGCCAGCTTTCTTGTGGCCCCCTTTCATATGGAGCCCCCTTTCAAAGGTAACAAACACACCTGGGGTAAGCAGCCAAACCCTTCCCACTCCATGTACAGCCCCTTTTCCATAAAGAAAATCCATATACAACAGCTCTCTTTCATGTACCTTTCTCCATGTGTTGCATGCAGGCTTCCTATACCACTTGCAGCCTCCTGATTCATATCCAGCAACTCCTCTTCCATGTCCAGCCACCCCTTTGTGCAGCAGCCACGCTGGGCCACAGCTAATGTGGTCTTTTGCAGAAATCTGGCCCCTGAGACGATTCGTAACATATAACAGGAAGAACATGTAGCACTACTCTGTACGCTGGGAATGACTCTACATGTCCTTCATTCATTGCCAATTAATTAATAAGAGAATGGCAGTTCAGCTGTCTCCCTGTAGTGCTCCCATGTTATGCACATTGTACAGCGGTCCCAAGGAGCACACAGTGTTTGTAAAAAATGGACTAAATTATTTCCTAACAAAAACAGAAATCGGGAACTGAAATCCACTTCTGGTTCCTGTTTTATTTAGATGTTTGCAAAACACATTTTGTAAAATGCTTAATTTAGATATTATCTCCACAGCCTGACATAACCCTTGTTCTATGTTTAAAGTGAAGCTCCACTTTCACTAACTGATATCTTCATAAGAAGAATTTAGCAAGCTGTATTAATATACATTCCTGTTTATTCTCTGGTGGGAACCAAATAAGGTGTCTTCCTGGTAGAAGGTGAGAAGTGAGACTGATCAGTCACCATAGCTCCCACCTGTCCCTATTTCTGAGGGACAGTCCCTCTTTAGGAACCAAATTACCCTGTATCTCTTTCTCCCTTATATGTCCCTCTTTCGGGGCTGATGTACAGATCTATGTAAATATATATATATGTATATATATATATATATATGTATTTTTCTACTGAAAAATGCGTTTAACTGACTCTAAACTTTTTTCCCATCCTTTAAATTGATAGATTTCTCATTTTCAAATGTTAAAATAAAGAAAAACTAATGATGATAGAAAGAACCAGCATGGTCTGAATGATAAAACTACAGCTTTTGCTTCTGAATTCTTTGTTATATGCATGGTGAGGGGTGTAGTGAGGCCATGGTTAGGGTGTGGCAGGGGCGTGTGTTAAAATGTCCCAATTTCCTACCACAAAATGTTGGGAGGTATGCAGTTACAGATAGATGGACTAAGTCCCAATACTCTCCTTACTCACCTGACAAATGAAGAAAGAACATGGGATGTCTGTCTGAAATTGTATCTTCTGCTTTTTTGTACGCTACTGTGTAATGCCACAAAGAGATGCATTCTGGGATGACATTTACCTTCTTACCAATGAGGCACCAATGTAGGATGTAATAGGTATGATATCTCCTGCCTTGCTAGCACCTCTGCTCCTCTCTAGACTCACGCAAACCGGCCAGCCTTGTTCCCCGGACCCCCCACACGCTAACCATGGGGCCAAAAAAGCAATCCACCGAGTTGGACGTGTGGAGTTTTTCTCCCACAAATCTAAGGGTGTTGAGATATAAGATGGTGAAGCCACGCTTGATGACGGCCTGCAAACTCCAGGGAGATCAATGCCATCCAAGGAGGCAGTGACGTATGCTGGGTACACACGTTGCGTTCCCGCATCGAATGCGCCGCTCGATTTCCGACGATTCGATTATTTCCGAGCATTTCCGAGCACATTTCGATGATTTTTAGGTCGAATGCCATGTAAAGTATGGCAAATCGACCTAACGATCCATTGACCCGCGAATCGGACATGTCGGAAATAAACGAATCGACGGGAATCGAGCGGCGCATCGACGGGAATTGAGTGCGGGAACGCCACGTGTGTACCCAGCATAAGGCTGATCTACAAAACCTCTTTAATAACCGGAGAAGCTGATCAAGGCAACGAACACCGACGTTGTCAGGGAGATCAGAACAGAGATCTCTTCTCTTGGAGACGGGATACACAAGCTCAAAGATAGCCTGGAGGGGAAAAGAGCCTTTTGACTGATGCTAAAAGGAAATAAATATGGCAGCCTCAATATCCCTCTTGCTTCAGTTGTCCTTTAAAGAGAACCCGAGGTGGTTTCTAATAATGCTAATAGCACACAGAGGCTGGGTCTGCATATAATGTCCAGGCTCTGTTGCTACATTGTTTCCCCCCAGGCCCCCTCTGCACTCTGCTGTGCCCCCATAAATCACACAGCCGGCTAGCGACACGCAGCGTGTCGCAGCCAGCTGTTTACCTCTGCATGTGTTAGTCTGGCCGCTGCCCCGCCTCCTCTATGTCGCCGCTCCCCGCCCGAGTCCCTTCCCTCCAATCAGCGGGGAGGGAAGGGACGGGGGCAGGGAGAGGCGACATAGAGGAGGCGGGGAAGCGTAGAGACTGACACTGGCAAAAGTAAACAGCCGGCTGTGACACTGTAACGATTGTGGAACTTTCTCCGTGATCAGCGCACAGCGCGTGCGCTGACACGGCGGAAATCCTCCACAAGCGTATATTTGCAGGCACCCAGCAAAAGGTGCTACGCACCTGTAGAGGGAAATTCCTGTCGGCAGATGGCACTGGGGAGTGCAGAGGAACCAATCCTCTGTACCTCCACAAGTGCCAGACAGGAATTGTACGAAGGGCAGAACGCAATCGCAAGAGAGGCGATTGCGAATGAGATTGAGCAAAGGGACAGGTTGTATGTGTGTGCGCCAATCCAGTCGCCACCCCGCGACCGCGCACACACAACAGCAGATACGAAATAGGAACGCGATCGCGAGAGGTGCGATCGCCAGACGTGACACAAGGCAGATCAGAATAGAATACGAGGGTAGCAAAGACACAGCAAATACAATAAGGAGATACGGAAAATAACAAATGCTAGCTAACCGCGAACACCGCACTCATTCGCAACAGTGCACGCGGTTATGCGCGATCTCCACGTGATAAGCACAATAGAGACAAGCACGCCTAACTAACCATTAACAGACAAACATGAAACAGAGGACGCGAGCGCTTGCTTAACGGTTACCTCACCGAGCCTGCAGCAAGCGTAGCGGACAAGACAGACACACGAAAACAGGGACAAACGAGAGATAGGATCCACAGCACTAGCGAAAAGTGGCCAGCGTGATCCAGGTACAGAGTAGCAGAACAGAAGGATCCCCAGCGCTAGCGAAAAGTAGCTAGCGCGATCCCAGAAGACAGAACAGAAGGATCCCCAGCGCTAGCGAAAAGTAGCTAGCGCGATCCCAGGAGACAGAACAGAAGAGATAGCTGGTAGCAACCGCTGCACCAGCTATACTCCAAGAACAGAGATCAGAACCATTTCCTGTCGACCACCTTTGGGGCAGGACAATGGCAACAGGCAAGACAAGACAGAACAGGCAATACAGATAATACAACCTGACTGGGCTAGAAGGGGAGCCTAAAGCAACCCCCAGGAATTAACTATACTAGATAGCAATGGCTGACACTCCAGCAGTGTCCATCAGGAACAGACCATGGAAAGGAAATGACCAGCAAAGCCTTCTGGGAAACATAAAGCTCTTATAGTGCCAGTCATCAAAGAAGGCAGGTAGGGGATTTGCATAACGAATGTATGCAAATTCCCCAGCAAGAGAACAGACCAGAAACTTGCAATGGAAAGACAGGTCTCTGTTCCAGAGACCTGCAGCCCACAGACTAGAGGAATGGACAAACAGCTGTCTGCCTGTGCAGCCAGCTGAGCGGATCATCACAGTACCCCCCGCTCTAGGGATGGATTCCAGACATCCCTCAAAACTGGTATCATCACAAAACTCTAACTGAAGACTCATGAAGGTCGGGGCAGCCCGACAAGGCCCAATTCCAGAGTCAGTCCATCCGAAACCGACCTCATCGGAAGCAGAAGCCACCGAAACATGCCCATCACCACTACAAGTCTCAGCGTAACACCCATCAGGACTGTGGACACCAGAGAAGAAGCCATCGACACCCTCCAGACAATACCCACCACCTTCCAAGGAGCGTCCAAGAATACCAAACCTGCCGCAATACCTGTTCGAAGTGTCCCTTACAACACCAAAGCCATTGCTGATCGTATTCAGGGCACCAAGCAAAACCTTTCCCGGAATCTCCCAGAACGCCTTGAAGCTCCGCAGAGATCCCAAGAAGCCAGAACGCTCACCAGGCTCACATGGTGAACCACCAAGAACCCCTATGGAACCTATGATCATTCCAGACTCAAAATTAGTAGGACACCCATCAAGATCAGGACTTTCAGGGACCACTTCCGGGCATGCAAGCAGGCAGGCTATATCAGAACATGTCTCCACTGAGGAAGCATCTGAGTACGCTGGTAACCGAGGCACACTTGGGCTGTCTGGGTCACAGAGCACATCGGGGTACACCAGTACAGGAGAAACCTCAGGACATGTCGGGGAACTGCCAACCTCAGAGTCCGACACGACAAGACCAAAACCAGTACTGGGCAGAAAATCATCACGAGTAAAGGTCACAGGTACTGGTCTTTCAAAAGAAGACTCGGACTCAAATTCAGAATTTTCTGTAACTGTAATATCATCATTGACTACACATGAATGAAGCTCCACAAGAGCTGCAAAAGTAGTCAGCAAGGCAGCAATGCCTACTGAAGTGGGCAACACCTCAGAAGGACCTGGGGGGCAGGAGACATCTCCTACAAGTTCTGCACCCTTTGGGAGGAACTCGGAGACCTTCAGATCATCAAACAAGACCTCAGGAACATCATTTTTCAAGTTGTCTAAGAAGGATTCTGTACTATCCATGTTACAAGGCAAAACTGGAACTTTACTTTGAGAACAGGGCAGATGTCCCAGGGAAGGTTCCACCATAAACTGAGACTGAATTTCATCATCATGAGTGGAACGTACAGGAATATTCACTGGACCACACACTGATTCCCTAACTTTAATCTCGCTGCACCCAGAACTCTGCGTAGCAGTCAAACTAGCTTGCAACTCCAAAACTGCAGAAAGACAGGTAAAAATAGCAGCAATACCTAGATGAGCCTCTAGGGGCAGGGCAGGAGATATTGTACAAGGCAATATTGACTCATCCAGAGTACTGGGTGGAGAGTCAATACTTTCTTCAGAATCAGACTTGCAAATGTCAATGCAAGTGGACATCATGCCTTCATTCATGGTACAGGGCAGGTTCAGAGAAAGCTTCTCTGGACAAGGCAAAGAAGCTTCAGCATCAGATTCGCAAAACCGAAGCGCTGTCTCACTCTTAGATTCGGCTAACAACGTCGAATCCGAGGAGTCAGAACGCAAAATTTGCGGATCCAAGATCGCTTTAGGTTGCGAAACTGACGCTTCCATATCGCAAACCTCCGCGATCTGCGGAGCAGACTGCAAGGCATCTAGGACAGAAACACTGGAGCAACTGTCATCAGGCAACAGGCCTGCACAGGTGCAAACAGAATAAGACATAGATTCATTTGCAAAAGAAGTGGCGACAACAACAGGAGAAACTTTATTAGACACATCAATTTTCTTAAAGTTGCATAACTTAGGAATTTTCCCCATGGCAGGCTCACAAACGGACGATCTTAGAGAACCTGAGGGAAAAAATCTGTCTTCCTTAGACACAGAACCACACAGACCTTTTGCAGCCATACGTGCGGTGGCGACATCAGACCGCACTGGTTCAACTTCCACACAAGCAACTGCTCTGAACGACTTGCACTCAGACTTCAAACACTCAGTTGCTTTGGGAAAGGGAATGCATTCAAAACTCACTTTCTTTAAATCCAGAGGATTGGAACAATCGTCCGCTGACAATGTGTTTTTAGCAGATTGAAGCGCATGTAGTTCATCCAAAATCATTCTCCACACGTCAAACAGCGGAGTCACAAAGTCAGAGATACATTCACCAGTCTTGATTAAAGTGCACGCAGACTCAATGCACGCATACAAAACTGCTTCGTTTTTAGAACGGTAATGATTGCAAAACGATCTCCAATCACATTCCAATTGATAGACCAGGAGCTCGATCTCCCATTTCTCAAACGGGGGCTCCCATGCACACTTAACAAAGGATGAACAATCCTTTTGCGCACAGTCTACAGATGGAACTGGAGCAGGAACGGAACGGGAATCTTTTACCTCTTTATTGGGATCAATTAATTGGTGTGTGTGTAATTCATCCAAAATGATCTGCCACACATACATCACCAGATCCACAACACACTAAACACATTCAACAGAATCAATCAAAAGGCACACAGAGTCAAGACAATCGTTCAGGACATCCGCGCTTTTTGCGATGTAAAAATCACAAAAGGCTTTCCAATCCAAATCAAATTCCTCCACCAAAGCCCCGATTTCCCATGAGGCAAATGGCGGTTCGAACAACCCAGTATCTAAATAATATCCATATGGGTGTGGATCAGGAACGAGTACAGATTTTTTAACTGCTTTAATATAGTGTGCGATCCTACCTATAGCAGGATCCACATAAGCTTTGGATTGGGGCAAAAAACCTGGAAACTGATCAGCAGATGCATTATAAACATCATTATCATACTGCATGGTTTTGCCCATTTCAGACTTGACAGAAATAACCTCTCTATCTGTGGTTGCCATGGGCAACGGATCTTTCCACTGGGAAGCCTTCCTAGATCTTTTACGTTTAGACTTAGAGGCTTTGGATGGCTGCTTTATGGATGAAAGAGTAGATGGAACAGCTGATTGAGCTGCTGACAACAACTCATTAAGGGGGTATGGTAATTGAGGTCATCTCAGCCAATTGTGAATTAAAAAGGCCAAGAATTCCAGGGGTCTTTGACTCAGGGTGGTATGATCTAACACATCATAACCCCACATTGACATTTCGCCCCCCAACAGAATGTAGACCATTTGGGGGGCCCAGGTAGACACTGGGGTGCATTGGAATTCAGAGTTCGCTAACAGTTTCGTACACTCAGACAAAAATTCGTCTGCTGATTCAGGTTCAAGTTTTTTAAATCTCTTAAAGGTACAAGAGCCATATTCGACAAAATCGTACAAATCGGAAATTCCGTCTACACTGGGGTTTTGGGTTAGGCTGGTCATTCTGTAACGATTGTGGAACTGACACGGCGGAAATCCTCCACAAGCGTATATTTGCAGGCACCCAGCAAAAGGTGCTACGCACCTGTAGAGGGAAATTCCTGTCGGCAGATGGCGCTGGGGAGTGCAGAGGAACCAATCCTCTGTACCTCCACAAGTGCCAGACAGGAATTGTACGAAGCGCAGAACGCAATCGCAAGAGAGGCGATTGCGAATGAGATTGAGCAAAGGGACAGGTTGTATGTGTGTGCGCCAATCCAGTCGCCACCCCGCGACCACGCACACACAACAGCAGATACGAAATAGGAACGCGATCGCGAGAGGTGCGATCGCCAGACGTGACACAAGGCAGATCAGAATAGAATACGAGGGTAGCAAAGGCACAGCAAATACAATAAGGAGATACGGAAAATAACAAACGCTAGCTAACCGCGAACACCGCACTCATTCGCAACAGTGCACGTGGTTATGCGCGATCTCCACGTGATAAGCACAATAGAGACAAGCACGCCTAACTAACCATTAACAGACAAACATGAAACAGAGGACGCGAGCGCTTGCTTAACGGTTACCTCACCGAGCCTGCAGCAAGCGTAGCGGACAAGACAGACACACGAAAACAGGGACAAACGAGAGATAGGATCCACAGCACTAGCGAAAAGTGGCCAGCGTGATCCAGGTACAGAGTAGCAGAACAGAAGGATCCCCAGTGCTAGCGAAAAGTAGCTAGCGCGATCCCAGAAGACAGAACAGAAGGATCCCCAGCGCTAGCGAAAAGTAGCTAGCGCGATCCCAGGAGACAGAACAGAAGAGATAGCTGGTAGCAACCGCTGCACCAGCTATACTCCAAGAACAGAGATCAGAACCATTTCCTGTCGACCACCTTTGGGGCAGGACAATGGCAACAGGCAAGACAAGAAAGAACAGGCAATACAGATAATACAACCTGACTGGGCTAGAAGGGGAGCCTAAAGCAACCCCCAGGAATTAACTATACTAGATAGCAATGGCTGACACTCCAGCAGTGTCCATCAGGAACAGACCATGGAAAGGAAATGACCAGCAAAGCCTTCTGGGAAACATAAAGCTCTTATAGTGCCAGTCATCAAAGAAGGCAGGTAGGGGATTTGCATAACGAATGTATGCAAATTCCCCAGCAAGAGAACAGACCAGAAACTTGCAATGGAAAGACAGGTCTCTGTTCCAGAGACCTGCAGCCCACAGACTAGAGGAATGGACAAACAGCTGTCTGCCTGTGCAGCCAGCTGAGCGGATCATCACAGACACGCTGCGTGTCGCTAGCCGGCTGTGTGATTTATGGGGGCACAGCAGAGCGCAGAGGGGGTCTGGGGGGAAACAGTATAGCAACAGAGCCTGGGCATTATATGCAGACCCAGCCTCTGTGTGCTATTAGGATTATTAGAAACCACTTCGATTCTCTTTAAGGGGATAGGAATCTTTACTTGACTGGAGAAGGAAAGAGGCAGTGCTTCATTCCTGTTTGTCACTCAGCAGTCAGTGTACTTTGATTTCAGAAGTGGTCCATTTGTAATTGGCCAATAAAAGCTGTTTAAAGAGGAACTGTCACGAAAATCTTAAAATGTAATACATACAAATAAGAAGTACATTTCTCCCAGAGTAAAATAAGCCATAAATGATTTTTCTCCTATGTTGCATTCACTTACAGTAGGTAGTAGAAATCTGACATTACCAACAGGTTTGGGGCTAGTCCATCTCTTCATGGGGAATTCTCAGCATGGTATTTATTCTTTACAAAGACATTCTCTGAAAATGATTTATACAAAGATGCTGGCCAGCCTCCCTGCTCGCTGCACACTTTTTTGGCAGTTGGACGGAGCAACTGCCATTCACTAAGTGCTTTTAAAAATAAAGAAAACCCTGAGAACCCCCCTATGAGAAGATGGGCTAGTCCAAAATTTGTCGGTAATGTCAGATTTCTACTATTTACTGTAAGTGACAGCAACATAGGCGGAAAGTAATTTATGGCTCATTTTACTCTGGGAGAAATGTACTTCTTATATGTATGTGTTTTAAATTTTAAGATTTTTGTGACAGTTCCTCTTTAGTACCTTCATCCTTCTTTGCACCATATTAGTTTTGTTTTTGTTTTTTTTTGCACTATTTATGAATTTGACTGGAAATTTCCATCAAAAAAGCTGCATTACAGCATCACAATAAAAAAAAAAATCATCAAAACAATAAAGAACAACAAGCAGAAATCAGAGGTGTTTAGCAGGAGGAAGCTTTGAGTAATGCTCTCTCCTGCTGACTTACATTGATCCTAAAGCCTCCTCTCATTAGTCTCTTTGTCTGAGAGCTCCACTTTCTGGCAGAGGGGAAAAACATAAAAAAAGTGTATGCAATAGGAATATTTTCTTGGAATAATCATTTTTTTTTTATATTTTGTATTCCCAGAGTTGAGAAACTCTTCAGTAGAAAAACACATTAAAATCACTTAGAAGTTGAGGCAGCGAAGTATAAAGACTTTTTCAAGCAAAAGTTCTCCAACTCATGACCAGTGAATGCTGAAAAGAACCCAGCAGTTGTTATTTGAGAGGAAACTGTGCTGAAACAGATCTTCAGAGCGTTACCCTGACCTGCAGCGTCACTATTACACAGTGCTCAGTGTGCTTTTTTTTAGCACACTGTTACAGTTAATGGTGGTAATTGGTGCTTGAAAAGCCACAGGAACGCTTTTGATGTCCATGCTGTAAGTGAGCTGTAAGTGTCCAAAACACTCTTTCTCCTCTCGAGTTGCACAAAGTTAATCTTCCTACCAAAGGATATTTTTCTTAAAGCAAACCTGTCCTTAAGGCACACTTTAAAATATATGATACAATCCACTTTTTTAAGTTACAGAGATACTCACTGCAGTATGTTTCACTGTTACGACTTTCCCATAGCCATAGGCGATTTTAGCTGCATGTTATTTTTCCTACATAACAGCAGCCATCTTTCTTGTGATGTTGGCACTACACACAAGGGATTGCTATAGTTCTGTTTCACTCTATATGTCTTTCTGCACAGTGATGTTTCCCTGTGACAAGGCCGCCCCAGCAGAGGCTTGAGAGGCACCAGCCTCTAGGCGCTGAACTATTACGGCACTTCATGCACCCCTGTAGCTTGCTGAGCCCACCCGAGAGCCCTCCAGTCACAGCATTTTCAGAGTCATGGTAGGGCATGATGGAGAGAGTTTACTCCTCTAATAGCACTGGGTTCTCTCTTAAGTCAAGTTGCAGAGTCCCCTCTCTATGACTCCTCCAATGGCATCTCTTATTACGTGACACCACTGGACAATGTCATAGAGAGGGGACGTTGTAACGCCTCTGGTGAGAGATCCTGGTGCTAAGAAGTGAGTAAACTCTCAATCACACTCCGCTTGCAACTCTGCATATTGGGGCTGCTACCCAATACTGGAGGCACATCTGCTATCTATAATGGGGAGGAGTGCTATGTGATACTGGTGGCAAAAATGTCTACCTATACTGGGGGAGGGGAAACCTACCTAATACTGGGGGAGCATCTGCTATCTATACCAAGGAGGGGGGTAATAATGGGGCAACTCTGGCAACCTAACTGGAGGGGGAACCCACCTACCGGAAGCATATCTGGCAACATAAGCTGGGTGGGTGGGGGCTACCTAATACTGTGGTCACACCTAATACCTATACTGGGGCGGGGGGCTACTTAATACTGGAGAGACATCTGCTACCTATCCTGGGCAAGGCACAATTTGGGGGGGGGGGATTATTTTGGAATCTCTGCCTCTGGTGCTGGGGAACCTGGGGCCTGATGCACAAAATATACAGTGCACAGCAATATTACCCTTACTTCCGGTAGCAAGTACCACGAGTTATGCTATTAGCGCAACCCGAGGTACTTGAGTAGCGCACCCGTTGCTATGGTGCTTCTTAGTAACATGCATTAACGTAGCAACAGTCACACTACTCGAGTACCGTGGTTTGTGCTAATTGCGTAACTCAAAGTTCAGGGTCGGAAGATCTCATTTACAGAAGAAAGGTTGGACAAATTGGGCTTATTTAGTTTGGAAAAGAGGCGAATGAGAGTTGACCTGATTAACATGTATAAATGCATCAGAAGGCAATACAAAAGCTTGGCAGATGAGCTTTTTGTCCATAGGGTTGTACAACGAACAGGGGGACATGATCAGCGTATGGAGGAAAAAGGTTTTTTCCATCTATTTAGAAAGGGGTTCTTCACAACAGTGGCGTAGCCAGAGATCATGGGGCCCCATAGCAAAACTTTAATGGGGCCCTCAGATGTATCCACTTTTTAAGCAATGCCACCTGCCCCTGCAGGGCAATTTACATTCTCATGCAATCAACACTGCACATTGTTCATGGGCACAGAGACAAAGTCAGAGGGTGGAGAAAGACAAGTAAGTTAATTGTGAATACAATGCATTCACTACCCATGGGGCCCCCTATGCTTCAGGGCCCCATAGCACCTGCTATGTCTATTGCTATGCCCTTGCCCCTGCCTCTACATACATGGATCAGTGTAGCTTCCTCTCAGTTCTGCAGCCTGGATTGAGACGAGAGGCGGACTGTGCCTGCAGTACAGCCCAGGGGGACTGTTACACAGATGTGTCGGTTCTTTACAGTGAGAGTGATTAACCACTTCACCACCACGCGTGCATATATCTACGCTCCTTTTTACACCCTTTGCCCACCAGGAGTGCAGATATACGCACCTCCCGCCGCTACCGCCGCTGTCCGTGCTCCCGCTCACTCGTGCGCACGCTCCCGCGCTCGTGCATGCCGCCGGCCGCTCGACCGGATATCAATGAAAGCTTAAAACCATTCCCGTTCGTTGATCTCAGCCCTTCAGCAATGATCGGCTGCTTCTATGAGAAGCAGCGAGGTCATTGTGAAAAAAAAAAAGTTTCCCAGCCTCATTGTGCTTCCTGTAAGTGTACTTCCGACGCTTACAGGTCGCATGAACAAAAAATTACTGTGGCCATCTTGTGGCCAAATAGTAAAACTACATCCAAAACATTTTTCATATACAAATACAAACTTTTACACTATAAATTAATTCATTACCTCCCACACTCCCCAATTTATTTATTTTAGTAATAAAAAGAAAAAAAATTACAATAAAAAACAAAAACAAAACATAAATAGTTACCTTAGGGACTGAACTTTTAAAATATTTATGTCAAGTAAAGTAACACTGTTACTTTATAAACCATGGGCTTGTAATTAGGGATGGACAAAAAACTGGGAAAAAATTCACCTTTATTTCCAAATAAAATATTGTCACCAAACATTGTGATAGGGATATAATTTAAATGGTGTAACAACCAGGACAAATTGGCAAATCAATTTCATGGATTTTAATTACAGTAGCATGCATTATTTAAAACTATAATGGCTGAAAACTGAAAAATAATTATTTTTTTTCCCCCACACTTTTTCCTATTTTCCCATTAAAACACATTTAGAATAAAATAATTCTTGGCATAATGTCCCACCTAAAGAAAGCCTAATTGGTGGCAAAAAAAAACAAGATATAGTTCATTTCATTGCGATAATAATAAAGTTATAGACGAATGAATGGAAGGAACGCTAAAAGGTGAAAATTGCTCTGATGCTCAAGGGGTAAAACCCCTCAGTGGTGAAGTGGTTAAAATCTGGAATATTTTACTTCAGGAAGTAGTTATGGCAAACTCTATATATCCTCACCAAGTAACTGCGTTTGGTATATGCTTAAAACGCAGTGCAGGAGAATGGATACATAAAGGCGTCAAATAGTGTGAGTGTGGCTTGATTACAACTGTTACTCAGAGTGCAATCCAATGGAACACCCATAGCCTGAGTATTTTCTGAGCCCTTTTCAGCACACAGAGCATTTTTTCCTGGCTGTGTGCTTCAGGGCAGGATTGCTGGGTCTGTGAAGAGAAACCAAAGTGAAATGATTTGGATCAGCAGAACAATGCAGACATTCAGTGATGAGGCAGGTTACAGGAGCAGAATCAGCATCTTCTCTACATCTCAAACATCAAAGGATGGAGAAAACTTGCGAGCCAAGTCTCACCCCCCTCCTCCTACCCCCCAGGAACTCCTCTGCTTTCTGTCACGGTCACAGCCACAGGCAGTTCCAGCTCCATCTATTTCTGATTATTTCTTCTGGTTATTTAACCTGCCTGGAATGCAGCCTGTGAAATCACATTAAACTCAGCTTCTCTTCAGAGGTTTCTAGGTCTGGCTAGGCTCTCTGGAATCTGCAAACTCCTTTCACTCAGCTACTGCCTAAGTCCAGGGATTCCTGCTCTGGGATATGAACAGAAGTGACAGCAAACCATAGATGAACGGTCTTCTTTTTTTCATAATCTGAGCTGGATTTCTCTTACAAGAATGTTAATCATCTGTCTTTAGAATATCATATTTCTTCACTATGACTTCAGACATAATCAACTCACTCTGGGTATGCTCCGCGGCTAGTAAAAACAGGAATGACGTTAGGAGAGCACAGTCTCGGGCAAAAATATAAGGCAGAGCCCTCTGTCCCCTACTCGGCAACAGTAATAACAATAACAATGATATGGAGATTTAGCATAATATATACCATATGACTAGTGCTGCAATTTAATGCCTGGCCTGCCCTGCCACAAACAGGCCTTGTGTACAAGCCAGCTCTGGGGGTACCCATATCCTGTGTATACACATCTAGGATGACAGGCACTGCAGAAAAGATCCAACTGAAAAATGACCTTTCTTATGAAACCTTTATATTTGAATATTCACCCTCAACTTGGCAACAATTGCTGCTTATTTCTATAGATGAGGTAGGAGGTCCTTGGCACTGTATTACTAGAGAGAGAAGCAATAGAGTGCAACCCTACTAATCACTTTGGAGTTATCACATCCGAGAATCTAGAGTACAAGTGTCCCATGAGCTTGTTTAACCAGTTGAGGACCACAGGCTTACACCCCCCTAGTGACCATGCTGTTTTTTTTACAATTTAGCACACTGCAGCTTTAACAGTGTGCTGCACGGCAATACAACTTAGCAGCCAAATGAGTCTGCCCCCCTTTTCTGCCCACCAACAGAGCTTTCTGTTGGTGGGCTATGGTTACTGCTGCAGTGTTTGCTTGTTTTTTTTTTTAATTAATTTTAAAAATGTTTTTATTAGATTTCCCTATTTTTCTTTTATTTACACCCCCCCCCCCTCGAGATCCAATCAGTGATCACCTCTTACAGGCATCAGCCTATGAGCGAGGATCACATTGTGGGCTACTCGAGGGGACAGCTTTGTCACTAAGCTGTCCCCTTACAGCACTGCGCATAGATCGCAGCGCTGTATAAAGAACAAAGTTTTTTTCTTCTAACAGCCTGCTAGCCGAAGGAGAGCACATATATTTGCCACACTTGGATTCATAGCATTCATAGCATGTCAGATTGTGGTCGTCTAATTTTTGCATTACCTGATATTCATATATTCATGTGCCTCTGAGGAAGCAGCTTCTGGCCGTGAAACACGTTTAAATTTAAAGTTAAATTTCACGACTGCAATCGAGGAGAAATGTATTTATAAAGAATAAATACTGATGCTGTTCCTTTAAAAACAAAAAAACCCAAAACAAAACATAAGTCTTTGCAATGTTTAGTATATCTTTTCTGTACGGATGAGTTACTAGCCTTAGTAACACATTCTGCTGTTGTGGAGAGGGAAGGCGGGCCAAAGGTGTGGCACATGATGGAGTGGTATGGAGCGGGTGAGTAAGGACAATGCTCTCAGCAATGCATCTAGGCCTTTGCTCAGAAGTGTAACGATTGTGGAAATCTCTCCGTGATCAGCGCACAGGACGTGCGCTGAAACTGCGGAAATCCTCCACAAGCGTATAATTTGAGGGAACCCAGCAAAAGGTGCAACGTACCTGTAGAGGGAAATTCCTGTCGGCAAGTGGAGCTGTGGAGTGCAGAGGAACAGCTCCTCTGCCCTGCCACAGACGCCAGACAGGAATTGTACGAAGGGAAGAAACGCAGGGCAAGATAGCCCTGAAAGAGAGAGATCAAAGCGACAGAGGGTATGTGTGTCCACCAATCTAGTCGCCACCCTGCGACGCTTAACACACAACCATGAAGACCAGGTGAGAAGACAATCGCCAGAGATGGCGATTGCTAACAGCGACACAAGACCGAATAAGCACAGATGAGGAATGTATGTATGTCCACCAATCTAGCCGCCAACCTGCGAAGGTGGACACACAACAAAGGAAACCAAGTGAGAACGCAATCGCAAGAGGAGCGATTGCGAAAGAGAATGAGCACAGGGACAGAATGTATGTATGTGCCCCAATCTAGTCGCCAACCCGCGACGGTGCACACACAACAGCAGAAACGAAGTAAGAACGCAATCGCGAGAGCGGCGATTGCCAGAGGTGACACAAGGTTTAAGCAAGACAGGGCATGAGAGTAGCAAAGGCACAATAATCATACAATGAGAAGATAAGGAAAATAACAAACGCTAACTAAACGCGAACATCGCACTCATTCGCAACAGCGAACGCGTTTACTGCGCGGACTCCGCGTGTTAAGCACAACAGAGACAAGCACGCCTAACTAACCACCGACAGACAAACATGAAACATAGGACGCGAGTGCTTGCTTAACGGTTACCTCACCGAGCCTCCAGCATGCGTTCGTATCAGACAAGACAGATACACGAAAACAGGAATAAGTGAGAGATACGATCCACTGCTCTTTCCGCCAGAGCGAATGCAATCCAAGTAAGGCAACAGAGCTTGCAGGATCCCCTGCTCTTTCCGCCAGAGCAAGTGCGATCCAAGTACAGCAAGATAGTTTAGCAGGATCCACTGCTCTTTCCGCCAGAGCGAGTGTGATCCAAGTATAGAAACAGAGCGAGCTGAATCCACTGCTCTTTCCACCAGAGCAAGTGCAATCCAAGTACAGCAAGAGAGACAGAACAGGCAATACAAATAATACAATCCTGACTGCTCTAGCAAGGATGCCTAGCGCAGTCCCAGGAATACTCTAAGCTAATCTTCAAACAATAAGCACGGCTGACACTCCAGGAGTGTTTCACAGGACAAACCCTTATGACCAGCGACGTACTGTGGAATCACATGGTATATATAGAGCAAGCCTACAAAGGATGTGGCTAGGCAATTTGCATGACAAACATATGCAAATCCCTCAGCAGCAGCAAGCTGCAAAACTGACAAAAGGTCTATTTTCCAGAGACCTGCAGAATGCTGACCTGAACAGGCAGCTGAGCGGATCATTACAAGAAGATTGCTAGCCAAGGCACCTATGAAAGAGAGTCTGAAGCCTACAAAATTACCTCTTTTTTTAGGCAGTTCTCTTCAGCATTAATGGCATAGCTGAAACGCCGCTATCCTGCGTCAAAACGAGGCCTTAATCACCCTGAAATCCCCAGGGCAAATTGCGGGGGTCCTTCCTGTTAGAGGCAGAGCTGTGAGCAGTAGCTCTGCCTCTCCTCGCATCAATCCCCGCTGATCGCCACCTCTTCCCCGCCCCTCTCTTTCTTCTTTCACGGAGAGGGGTGGGGCAGAGGTGGAGATCCGTGGAGATTGACGCAAATGGAGGCAGAGCTACAGCGCTAAGCTCTGCCTCGTTTTGCCGTGGGATAGCAGCGTTTCAGCTATGCATTAATGCTGAAGAGGACTGCCTAAAAAAAAGAGGTAATTTTGTAGGCTTCAGAGTCTCTTTAAGTTTTCAAGTAGTGAGAATCTGATGTGTACATATAACTCTAAATAAACTTAAATATATTTTCAGCTGTACCATAAATATACCATAGTAAACATTTTTTGATGATAAACGCTTTTTTATGCAAAAAGTAACTAAAATGATCCATAGATAGGGCTACAGGTTTTAGACTGAGCCATGTTCACCCAGATGTTGTGGCGATCTCTTATGGGGCCCATACACCTAACGATTTTACAGTGATCGAAACGGCCGTGAAATCGCCGCGCACACCGCTGACAGAACGATGGATTTCCGTCCGGAATCCATCATTCCCGTCAACTCCCGTCGATCCATCCGTGCGGAAGAATGTTCTCGATTGCCGGGTCGGGAGTGTGTCAATAGCGGCGTTTGAATGCCCGACGACCAACGCAATACAGCGGATACACATTACCTGCTCCGCCGGCACGAGTCACCGCTGTCACCTCCCGGCTCCCGGCTGGCATCTTTTCCGCATCCGGCATAACTTCCTGTGTCACTGCAGTGACAGCGGGAGTACAAATAGAGGACACTCTATTTGAACTTCCGCTGTCACTGGAGTGACAGAAAGTTATACGCAGATGCCGGATGTGTGATGCGGAAAGTGATGTGAGAAGATGCCAGCCGGGAGCCGATGCGGAGAAGATGCCGGGGCCAGGGGGAGAAGAAGACAGTGCGGACCAGGGGACTCGCGCCGGCCGGAACAGGTAATGTATGAAGGGGGGGGGGCAGCAGTGGCAGCTCCACAGTTTGTGATCGGTTTCAGGCTGAAATCGATTCACAATCTGTTTGCAGTAAGGTGGCCATACGATCCCTCTCTGATCAGATTCGATATCCCTCTCTGATCAGATTCGATCAGAGAGGGATCTATCTTTTGGTCGAATCTGATGGCAAATCGACCAGTGTATGGCCACCTTTAAGACTAGATCCAGTAGGGTGAGCTTTCTGGAGATACGGTAAACAGTGCTTGCACTGTCTGCACGCTGTACCTTGCTCATCTCTACTTCCATTGCTGTTGACATAAATGCCAGGGTTTTCCAAGTTCAGTATTCATGTCCATGGAACAGTCTCAAGCCTGAAAACCCTGAAGGAGGTTGGATTGTGACTACAGGACTGATAACTCTTTGATGCCTGAGGGCAGCTGCTACAGACTTTGTGGGTAGTCAAAATTCCGGCACAATATAACCACTGTCTGCAATGAATTGACATATAAATGTGAAGTATAAAGTTCGGTCAAGTGTTTGAGTGTATATTTATGATGAGTGGAGATGAGCTGCTTATTTTGGGCAGAACTGTTGTGACAGGATTTGTAATCTACTTGATTGATCCTTCCCTCTGAACCATTGGTTACTGGTCACCACTGCACACAAGGATCATCTCTGATTCTGGTTAAAGGGAACATAAAGAGAGAGGAATACGGAAGCTGCCGTCTTTATTCTCTAAGAAATAATTCAATTTGTCTGACTTCTGTGCTGATGCTCTGCCTCTAATGTCTTTAGTAACTAGACCAGAATAAGCATGTACATCAGAAGGTTTGAAACTGGCCCGATTCCACTGGCAGCTTGTTTCAGGTGTATAAAGGTACAAAGGAGGTCATAAAGCTGCTTTCACCCTTTTCAACAATCCACATTATCACACATTTGTATGGACTTGTTCACATCACTGCACTGTTATTATGAATATTAATCTAAAAAAGTGAAGCACGTGTGAAATCTTGTATATGTGAATGCGAGGAGGTAATTCTAGAGGAGGACAAAAGAAGGTCATGTGCAGATCTGAGACTGTGATTGGGTTGGTATCTGGAAACTAGTGAGGAGATGTACAGAGGAGAGAGAGTGTAGAGAGCTTTGTAGGTTAGGATTAAGAGTTTGAACTGGATCCTCTGGCTAATTGGTAGCTAATTGGTAGCCAATGAAGAGAGGAGCAGCAGAGGACGAGTGAGAAGAAAGATGAATGAGACGAGCAGCCAAGTTCAGTGGTTGGTAGTCTACAAGGTAGTATGTTACAATAGTCCAGACGAGATATTGTAAGCGCATGTATTAACATTTTAGTTGTGTTCTGAGTGAGAAAAGGTTGGATGCAAGATATGTTTTTGAGTTGGAGTTGACAGAAGCTGGTCATAGAGTGAATGTGAGGAATAAAAGAGAGAGGAGTCAAACATTACCCCTAAGCACCGTGCTTTAGGAATTTAAGTTATGGGGGTGTTATTAACATTTATTGTTATATCAGGCAGAGAGGAGGACACAGATGGTGGAAACATGATAAGCCCTGTTTTACTCGTATTAAGTTTTAAGAAGCAAGAGGCCATGAAAGCAAATGATAATATAGGATATAATCTTCCTCTAGAATCAACTCCTCACATTTACGTATACAAGATTTCGCATGTGCTTCACCCCTCCTCTGTAATGCCCTTCCACAGCACATCTGTCACTCTACAACCTTTGAAATCTTTGAATGCTCCCTCAAAACTTGCTTTTTCCAACAAGCATATGTTCTAACTTAGGCCATTCCCCTTCAACCTCTCAAGTTTTACTCCTTACTAGATAAACTAAACACGTACTGTGCCTGTATGTATACCGCATACTTCCCCACCTCTTGTTCCCTCCCCCATTCCTTTAGATTGTAAGCTCACAATGGCAGGACCCTCTGACCCTTTTGTATCTAGAATTTTGTTGTTCATTTCATAACTTGCACTGTTATACATTTTTATTCATCGTGTTACATTTGCATTGTAATCGCCAGTTCTGTATTTTTGTACCAATGTCCCATATTTGATGTTTATCATTGTCTGTATCATTATATAGCCCTTGTTGTTTTCCGACTTTGTATAGCGCCACGGAATATGCTGGCACTTCATAAATCAATAATAATAGCAGACAAACAGTTGGGAACACATGTGAGTAAGGAGTTAGGGTCTGAGGCTGAGAGGGTACAGTTGTGTATAATCTTTGAAACACAAATGAGCTGATTAAGTTACCAAGACCGTGCATAAAGATGGAAAAGAGGAAGGGGCAAAGGACAAAGCCTTGAGGTACCAACACAGACAAAGGATGTGGAGGAGAGATCTGATCTGAGTAAAGCCCCATACAAAAACTCAACATCGGTCTTTTATGCAGCACAATTATCAAACACATTTTGTTGTGAAACAAATTGAACAACCAAAAAAAAGTTGCTTGCTATCGTTCAAAGAACTGATAATAAGACTGATAAGACGTCAATCCAACTGTTGGATTGGCGGCTTATCAGTTTTACCAGTTCTTTGAACAATAGCAAGCAACTTTTTTTTTTGGCTGCTCAACTTGTTTCACAACAAAAGTTGCTTGATAATTGTGCTGCATAAAAGACCGCTGTTGAGCGTATGTATGGGGCTTAAGAGACTGTGAAAGACCTTCTAAGAGATAGGAAGATATCCAAGAGAATGAGGCCCTTTATGCCTACTGATGAAAGTATTTCTAGGAGTAAGGTGTGGTTAGCAGTATTTAACCACTTAACGACCAGCTAACGCCGATGGGCGGCGCCTGGTCGTTAGTGGTATAGCATGGAAACGGCCGCTCGTACGAGCGGCCTTTCCATGCCGGTTCACGGAGGGTGCCTCCGCGAACAGTGTGCGAGCCGCTGATCGCGGCTCGCACACATAATGTAAACACGCGGGGAAGAAATCCCTGCTGTTTACATCATACGGCGCTCCGTAAGGCAGATCGGCGATCCCCGGACTCTGATTGGCCAGGGATCGCCAGCATATGATAGGCTGAAGCTTATCCTACAATGCGCAGGACGGATATCCATCCTGCGCAATACATGAAGGCAGAGGTAGGGAGGGAGAGGGAGGGAGCGCATAAAACGCTGCAGAGGGGGGCTTTGAAGAGCCCCCCCGCAAAGCGCAGCAAGCCAGCGGCGATCAGACCCCCCCAGCAGGACATCCCCCTAGTGGGGAAAAAAGGGGGGGGGGAAGTCTGATCGCCCTGGCTAAATCCTGTTCGGTGCTGCGGGCTGTAGAGCCCACGCAGCACCGATCATTACAAATTGCCGTGGTCCTTAAGTGGTTAATGCTGATGAGGGATCAAGAAAGATGAGTATGGAATAATGATCTTTAAATTTAGCTGTAAGAAGATCATTGGCCACTTTAGTAAGATCTGTTTATGTGGAGTGGTTAGAGCGAAAGCCAGACTGGAACTGATCAAGCAGGGAGATAGCAGATAAATAATGGCTTAGTTCATGTATGTGTTGTTTAAGTCATTTGGATGTTAATGGGTGAAGTGACACAAGGCAGTAGTTGGCGAATGCAGTGGGATTTTAAAGAGGAACGGTCACGAAAATCTTAACATTTAAAACACATACAAGTAAAAAGCACATTTCTTACAGAGTAAAATGAGCCATAAATTACTTTTCTCCTATGTTGCTGTCACTTACAGTAGGTAGTAGAAATCTGACACTACTAACATATTTTGGACTAGCCCATCTTCTCATAGGGGGCTTCTCAGGTTTTTTTTTATTTTTAAAAGCACTTAGTGAATGGCAGTTGCTCCATCCAACTGCCAAAATAGTGTGCAGCGAGCAGGGAGGCTGGCCAACATCTTTGTATTACAGGTAATTATTTTCAGAGAATGTCTTTATAAAGAATAAAGGCCATGCAGGAAATCCCCTATGAAGAGATGGATTAGCCCAAAACCTGTCGGTAATGCCAGATTTCTACTACCTACTGTAAGTGACAGCAACATAGGAGAAAAGTAATTTGTGGCTCATTTTACTCTGGGAGAAATGTACTTCTTATTTGTATGTGTTTTAAATTTTAAGATTTTTGCGACAGTTCCTCTTTAACCTATTTTGGTTCCTGGACGTAGAAACTACGTCCAGGAACCATGCGCGCTCCCGCGTGCTCCTGCGGCCGATCACGCGCATGCTCCCGGCCCGCGGTTCGTTAGCCAGGCAATCAGTGAATCGGGCTACAGTGCCCGATCACTGATTCCTCTCCCCCGCTGAAAAAGCGACAGCTTCTCTCGGAAGCTTCGCTTTTTCTGGCTGTTCCCCCCCCGATGCGTCACTCTAAGCGTGTGTTACGCTTAGAGTGACGTCATGTAAACAAACTCATGGCCGCCATCTTGTGGCCAAAAAGTAATACTACAACCAAAAGTAAAAAAAAAATTAAAATCAACACACATTTACATTTTAAACCTATTGTTTACCTCCCACCCTCCCAAAACTACCCAAATAAAATGTTTAATATAAATAAAAAAAAAACATTACAATAAAAAAAAAAAAAAAAAACATGTAAATATTTACCTAAGGGTCTAAACTTTTTAAATATCAATGTAAAGATGATATATTTCTATATTTTTTTTCTTTTAAACTTGTAAATAGTGGTAGATGCAAAACGGAAAAAATGCACCTTTATTTCCCGAATAAAATATTGTCGCCATACATTGTGATAGGGACATAATTTTAACGGTGTAATAACCGGGACATATGGGCAAATACAATACGTGACTTTTAATTATGGAGGCATGTATTATTTTAAAACTATAATGGCTGAAAACTGAGAAATAATGATTTTTTCCGTTTTTTTCTTATTCTTCCGGTTAAAATGCATTTACAGTAAAGTGGCTCTTAGCAAAATGTACCCCCCAAAGAAAGCCTAATTGGTGGCGGAAAAAACAAGATATAGATCAGTTCATTGTGATAAGTAGTGATAAAGTTATAGGCTAATGAATGGGAGGTGAACATTTCTCAAGTGAAAACGACAGAATGCGAATGGGTTAAGTAGTGGTGTCACAAGAGCCTTTTTGAGTGGGGACAGAAAGATGCCAGTGGAAAGGGACAGGTTAAATAGCAATGTTAGAGCAGGCATGAATGGATATAATGGATTATAATGGATTGCGTCAAAGGATACCTTTGTCCTGAAAATATTTCACAAATGACGCTCTGAGTGTATGGGGAGTAGTGCAGAAACTTACAACACTTCCTTTGCCCTGGCGTCAGCGTCCGTTTAGCTGTTCCGAAGTCCTGGACAGCAGGGTCGGCCTATGAGCAGTATGTCCGCGGGAGTACAAGCACATTCCTGTGGGAAGATGTACCTGGCGCATGTGCCCTCTGACTGACCTCAAGTCCAGTGTGTGCGTGCATGCCAGGAACCTCTTCCCACGGCAGTGCACGCGTACTCCTGCGGACGTACTGCGCATGTGCCGACCAGGACTTCGGAACGGCCCACTTTACAGGTAAAGCTTCTGCACTACTACTCCACATACACAAACGGTGTCATTTTTGCAATATTTTCAGGATTAAGGTATCCTTTAATTTAAAACACTTCTACAGCGCATTTCTAAATATCCTGTGTGAAAATTATTATTATTATTTATTGTACGATGATGGCACTGCTCCATGTGGCTGGATGGTGTACTGGTTAAAAGCCTGCCTCTGACACAGGAGATCTGGGTTTGAGTCTGGGGTCTTCCTGTTCAGTAAGCTAGCACCTATTCAGTAAGGAGCATGGGGAAGACTCTCTAACACTGCTATGCCTATAGAGCGCGTCCTAGTGGCTGCAGCTCTGGCGCTTTGAGTCCGCCAGAAGAAAAGTGCGATATAAATGTTACTTGTCTTGTCAATATGATGATGGTACTGTTCAACTTAGGAGTGCTACAATTTAATGTGGGTACACCAATAGTGGAGACTCTATTCGTGTGTGCTGAGTTTGGATAAAACTTTTTTTTAATTATTTAATATATTTATAAAGTGCCAACATATTATGCAGTGATGTACAGTAAATAGGGATACATTACAATGTTAACAAGGGGTGTCAGACAGAGAGGTAGCACACCGAGTTATGCAAACAAGGTATAAGATGCATGATCGATTTGTGCAGCTTTAAAGAGTTTAAAGAGACCCAGCAATTCAAGTCTAAGTTAGTCCACGGGAAGGGTATCATTGGTGGGGGTCAGGATCAAGAAAGATACAGTACATAGGGGGAGGCACCCTGCCAAAGGCTAACAATCTAAAGAAGAGGTGGGAGGGACACATTAGGTAGGGCTGCGGAATAGGTGCTCAGCTGGGAGAATGAAAGTGAACCTGAGGTGAGAGTGGTACGGAGGCTGCCATATGTATTTCCTTTTAAACAATACTAGTTGCCTGGCAGCCTTGCTGATCTATTTGGATGCAGTAGTGTCTGAATTACACCAGAAACAAGCATGCAGCTTGTTTCTGGTGTAATATATTGATGTTATATGTTATATCTGCCTGATCTGCTGCATGCTTGTTCAGGATCTATGGCTTAAAGTATTAGAGGCAAGGATCAGCAGGACAGCCAGGCAACTGGTATTGCTTAAAAGGAAATAAATATGGCAGACTCAGTATCACTCTCACCTCAGGTTCACTTTAAGGTGCGGTGGGGGGGGGGGGAGATCAGGGCCACAGTGTGAACATATTCTTCTCTCTACGTAATGAAGAAGTGTGTAGAATACGGCAAATCTGAAAAATCCAAAAGCTATTTTGTTATATTCTAAATGTCTGAGATTTGCATACATAAGGAAATCTGGTTGCAGCTGACAGGAGCTAAATAAATAAAAAGCCTTTCTGAACGACCTCATAAGGTGATAGTCTAATTTGCTTATGTCACAAACATCCCCATCATTTCATTTCCATCACCATCAGTTCTCTTTTGCCACCTACAAGTCATGTGTTATCAACATCAAAATATTAATACTTATGGTAATCTCTAATCATAACTCATACACACCACTCACTTGTCTCTGCACATTCTGCATACAGCCGCGGTGGATGTGACAGGAACTCTGTGGTATCGAATTCTTTTTGTGACATCTGCCACCTTATTTCTTGCAATTGTTTTCCCACAAATTCTCACGTTTTCACACATTTATTTTAAGTTATTTCACAGCCTCAGGCTGTGTTCCCACTAGAGCAGCAAACTGACATTTTTTTGTCCATTTTGCCACAGCGCAAAACTTACAATGAACGGATCCTATTTAATAAATAGGAGCCATTCACACTTGCCAGTCTGCATCGGATCCATTGGAACCATTTCAGTAAGTGGACCGCACTTTTGTGGTAATCGTAATAATCCCAGACAGGCAGATGTATTCCCCATATAGTCTATGGTGATGATGTCTCTGCCCCAGCCCTGCACATGGGAATCAAGCCTAGGTGACCACACACCATACAATTTTTTTAAATATTGGACCTGTTGGAAATTATCTATTCAACCCATCTATCTGAAGGAAAATTGCATGGTATGTATCAGGCATAACATTTCAAGTTCTGACCAATGTTCATGCACCTATGTTCAATTTTTCTCCAAATATGAAAAAAATATTGAAAACTCAGAAAAAATTGCCATACAATTTTGATAAAAATGGATCATAAAAATCATCCAACACTCCCTATCTTTTTTTATTGAATAAAAAAAAAAACCTTAAGGCGGCCACATACCATACATTTAAAATATTTAATTTTACACCAATTTCGATAAATATAATCAGTTGTCCCAAATTATGGAGTGTTGTTTTTTCTGATCACTTTTTATGAAAATCGTATGGACAAGCAGGCCACCCCCCCACCCCCTGCTGTCTGGGAGTAACTCTGAGCTCTCATTTAAATCACATATTAACAACCAGGGCCGGTTCTAGTAACAGTGGGGCCCCGGGGCAGAATAAATCGGGGGGGGGGGGGGGCCCAAAAGACACCCCCCCTGACCAAAAAGCGTCATTAGGGGCCCTTTGTTGCAGCCAAATTTCCCTTCTGGGCCCCTGAGCTGGCTGCTGACCCTCCCCCACCTCCCAACTTAACTGTGCTCCCTAGGACCTCTGCAGTGTCTGTCAGTGTAGTGTCTCACCTGCCCGCCAGCACAGATGTGACGCTACTCTGCCAAATACTCTGCAGAGTTCCTGGGGAGCAACAGTTAAGATGGAAGAGGGACACCTTGGGGGCCCCTACAGGCTCTGGGGCCCTGGGGCAATTGCCCATCTTTTCCTATGGTAGCGCCGGCCCTGTTAACAACCTCCTGCTACTTTCATCTCAGAAATATCTCCAGAATTCATCCCTTCCTTACTAAAAAGCTTGTACATGCTCTAATCATTTCCCCTCTTGACTAGTGTAACTACACTGCAGCTTACCAAAAAAAAAGACTGGCATGGCACCTTCCGAGTCCCTACTAAACTCTGCTGCTCATCTAATTCACCTCTCCTCCTGCTCCTCTGATGCAGCCCCTCTCTGCCAATCCCTCCATTGGTTACCAATCACCCAAAGGATCCAGTTCAAACTCCTAAGACAACCATATATAACTCTACATAAACTATCACCTCCATCGTCGCTGAATCATAATCGCGGAACGAGCACAATAACGGGGCAAGCAGCGGGTGTGAACTAGCCCATATGTATTCGTACTTGTTTCACTGGATGTCCGGATTGTACAGTGTGTTGAATTGCTCATGTATCTGTGCTTCCCATGATTGTATTTTTTTGTACTACCTACAGCACTATGGAAGATGTTGGCGCTATAAAAATAAAGAATAATAGTAATAATCCTCTTCTCCCTGTACTTCAAAGCAGCAGTTCAGATTCTAGTGGATCTCTTGCCTTGCTGTCTGAATTTCTGCTTACTGGAGAAAGAGAACAAACTTTAGTAGAAGAGGGAACAAGAGAAGGAGAGAGAGAGAGAAGCAATCTCTGCCAGTAATAACAACGTCAGGCCAGAGCTGGCTGAGTGCTGTGTATAGGGTCAGTGTGGCCATCTCAGTGGCAGCAGTGAGGAGGTTAATGAGGGCTGGCGCCTGGTTGCCCTCTTCAGAGGGACACAGGAATTCCCGAGCCTGCGAGTGCAGCAGAGTTATCAGTGTGTGGGAGCAGCCTGGAGACATGTTCCTGAGATAAGCAGCAGCAACAGGGCCTCCCCTCATTGTGTGGGAAAGGAGCCAGCACTGGAATAACGAGCCCAGTGCCCTCCCTTCTCTAGAGAAACGTCACCTCTCCACGATTTGGGGTCAGTCACATTGATTTTTAGCTAACACACAGACTTTAGAGAGAAGCCCACTGATAACAATCTGAACTTTTCCGCAAACCGGTCGGGGCTCTCTGTCTCCAAAGAACAGGCTGCATGCTGTTAACTATTGCAACGTCTCGAAGCTCACTGGCTGTGAATATGAAAGCATTGTCCCCACCACAAGTCTCCTGTGTAGGATGGTCATCTGAATCAGCAGCAATCCTACTGCAAAAATATACCCCCTAATAAATGTGACTTTCTAGCAGCCTGGGAAAGAAAGTGGATTTACTTTGATGTGGGCAGATAAAACAAATTCATTTTTTTCACACTTTGTTTGGATACCCTTTTACAGAATCACCAAGCAGCTAAAGGTGCCCATACACTCGTCAGATTGGCAGCAGACAGATAAGAAATGCATCTGATGATCTATCTGATGCGTTTTTAGAACATTTTTTACCAGAATAGAATTCCAATAGATTTCAGTTTGAAATCTGTTGAAATTCGATCTGATGGCATTTTTTTGCCATCAGATTTCCATTAAGGCCAATGCAAACTGATAAGCAATCTCATCAGATCGACCTAAATTTTCCACCCTGCAAGTTCGATGGAAATCCATCGAAATCGATCGAAATCGGCCGTCGATCGGTCGATTGGCCAACCGATTTGCGATCGATCGATCGATCGACCGCGATCGATCGGTCGGCCAGAAAATCGGCTGAGTGTATGGGCTGCTTAAGGCCTAGTAAACACCATACAAGGTAGTCTTCTGGCAATTGATAAATATATGATATGATAAAAAATGTCCATATATCTATCAACTTGGCAACTGATCGACCATATGATTCGACTATTATGGAATCGGATGAAAATCAGTGCCGCCACAAGCATGCCGATTGATGATTCAACTGTTTTCAGACTGAAATTGGATCCATCGGACATGCTGGGAAATCTGGGGCTGACGTGGTAGATTAGGTGCATGGTGGTAATGGCATGCGATAATCGCAAACATCGAACATGATGGAATCCCCCAGCCACTGCCCCCCGAAATGTTTTATGTACCTACGCGGTGCATAAGAATTTACACTTTATCGGTCATGCGCACCCCCAAGTGTCCATGCTGTATTTCTGCATTTGGGTCCCACGTGAATACCAGCATGTAGCAGGTGGGGCGCGTTTATGATGTCACACACATGCTACCCACATTCTACAACGCCGGAAGGATCAATGCGGAAATATAGCGCAGACACTTGGGGATGGCATGACAGGTAAAGTATACATGCATGGGCACTGCGGGCACATAAAAAATTTGGGGGGGATGCAGCCGGGGGCAGCTAAGTGGCATCAAGAGGCCGATTTCTGAAATAATTCATGCTGAAATCTATTGGGGAATCTGCCTGCGGTGTATGGACAGCCAACAGATCTCTCTATGATCAGATTCAATCAGAGAAAGATCTGTCTTTCGGTCTAATCTGCCCATCATTGCTAGATCTATGGGCATCTTAAGTGATAGAACGTGCTGGTAAATATTGGTCAGCTCTGCTTGTTTTGCACCAGGAGAATGTACAAATGACCAATCAGTGTGATGTGTAAAGAACCATGGTAGGCTGTTGGGTACAAAAGGCTGGTCATCAAATTGGTGGCTGGGTGCTTGGTACTGACAGCAGGCTCCTAGAGACTGCAATGGTGAGCATGCCAGTCTTTCAACAACAAAAAGCAGTCACATGACCATGCCAATATTGGGTAAAGAAGGGAAAATGGAAAGAAGATTTATGGCCAGTTACCTCATAATGCAATGCAGAGTGGAGAACACTTCTCAGCACTGATTTTTCACTGCTGTTATCCAGGCTCAGCATTCTCACACATGCACTCATTCATACTGACAGGATTGTACCACAGCACAGAAAAAAATCTACCAGATGGATTTTTAGGCAATGGACCTGGGTGGGCCATTCTCTCACAATGAAGGGGGCATGCTGCACTGCACTCTGAAGTGGCAAGTGACAGCGCTGAGTCGTATGCACTCCTGGGCTCCCCATTACTTGTGAACAGGTCTTCAATATTGCCCAATTTGGCCGATAAGCTACATAAACATGTTATGCTTGGTACACAGTGAAACTTCCTGTCAATTACTGCTGACTTGTACGAACAGCTCCCGAGTGATAGCGAGATTTTGTTAAGTAATGATCTGAAAATCAATCCCATTAGTAGATCGGAAACAGTTTGGACTGGTACACATGATGCAACTTCCTCTAAGACTACCCCACCACTGGAGGTGGTGGGGGTTATTTAATTAGTATTTATATAGCACTGACATCTTCCGCAGCACTTTTCATCGATCAGGCATACTAGAACACACTTGAGCCTCTCTCAATTCGATAAAATGATTGAATCGAATTGTTGATTATACAGCCAAATTGTTAGCTGCATAGCCACCTTAAAGGTAACCAGAAATGTTAAAATGAGAAGCTTTATACTGTACTTACCTGGGGCTTCATCCAGCTCCATTCCGGCCGTGGGCTCCATTGCGGTTCTCCTGGGCCTCTCTGTTCCTCTGCTGTGTCCCCTGGTATACATCTTAGTCGCCGTCAGTTGTGGTTTGCCACGCATGCACACTTTGGACGCCTTCTGCGCCTGTACAGCTAGTACTGTGCAGGCGCAGAATGGCCTGGGCCACAGGAGAGCAGTGAACTACGACTGGCTGATAGTGAGATATATACCAGGTGACACAGCAGAGGAACGGAGGGGCCCAGGAGAATGACCATGGAGCCTACAGCCAGGATGGGGCTGCAGGACGCCCCAGGTAAGTATAAAAGCTGCTTATGTAAACATATCTGGTGCACTTTAACTGTCAAAGAGTCTGACAAACTAACTCCTGCCAGTCATATGTCCATCATAGACTAGGGCCAAAGGGGAAGCCAAATTAACTTATCTATATGTTTTTGACTAAAAACAATAGTTAATGTACATACATACCGTAATTCTTATTACATGCATAGAGTGGGGTACCCCACTTGATTCATGGATTTAGAAATTAGAATTGCAGCATTAACTGAAAATAAGAATGTTACCTGAAGGAAAGTTCTAGTTACCACTAATACTTCACATACAATTAAATACCTCAAAAGTTTATTTTCAGTTGAAGTTTGATTTAAGTAAAAGTACGTTAGCTGGTAAGTATAACTTACAGAATCAGAACTTTGCCTTTAGATTATGTTTCTCCGCACTAAAATGTGGAGAACATTTCTAAAGCTGCGTACTCACCAGGTCCTGCGACGTCCGCTTCACGACGGTAGCTAGCGACACCTCTTCCTGTTGGCGGGTTAAGCGCAAGGTCACCTGACATACACGGTAGCGCGAGCGAGACTTCCAGCGATCGCAGTAGCTTGCGCAGTGTCGTCAGGGATCTTAAAGAGCCGATCCACATCGTGTAAAAATCGCCGGTCGTAGGAAAAATCCTCAGGAAAATCGCCAGGTGGGTACATAGCTTTACTTTACTACAACTATATATGCAGTAAAGGCACTTCTTGTAGAGTTTTTCTGAGGCAGATACTTGAGGCCTATCTTGGTGCTGGTGAAGAGAGCCCCAGGCACATGTATAGGGAATTAGGCTGCTATCTCAGCTAGAGTGCATATTTCCTCTCATGCATGTATGCCTCCAGGGTGTAATCAGTGTTCCTGATAAGACCAGAGTCTCAGAAATGGCCGTCTCCACGGAGATGGAGTTGAGGAATTTCTGCTTTAAGATACCTTGTGCGACATTCCTGATCTGCAGCCTACCTCCATTTCATTCTCAGAAATAAAAATGAAAGATAACATTTTGTAAATATATGTTCCATGTACATAATTCCTACCATTCAAAAGTAATTTTGGCCACAGGTTTGCAGGAAAAGCCTTTTGTCTACATTTTCCGGTGAATATGTTTATATAGGCATCACCTGTTCAATGAAAGCTTATCCAAAGACAGTAAAACGATTCCACGCGGAAAAAAAAAATGTTTAAGGTTTTGGGCAGGTTTCTTGGTAGAGAAGATTTAAAAAGATCTGTCTTGTTTTTGCTCCTGTCTGTTCTTTTCACTAGAGATTTGCCTGTACTATAGGACAGGGCTTTTCAACCTGTGGTACGCGTACCACCAGTGGTACTTTGCTGTTGGCCAGGTGGTACATTCCAAGTTTACCTGCTACTTAATTGCCCACCTGATGCTTGTCCTGGTCCCGTCCTGCCTCCACAAAGTTCGGCTACCCCTCGCAGACCCACCGTCACTGTGCACCGTTTGCCTGGCTGTCTCTTCACTGCGTTCGGGTTACCACTGATCTGAGGTCTGAACTATTACACAGGACAGCACAGTGAGGAGCAAGCAAGGGGGAACCGAACTTTGTGGCGAGTCACTGCCCAGCTCTCTGGTGGTGGGGGAGGCTACCTGTATTGAAGTGGGGGAGGGGGCTGGATATGCTACCTATATTGCCAATCTACCTACAGACTGCTAATAAAGGCAGTCTGTAGGCTTGCAATCTGATTTTAATCCTTTTCCCCACCAATGCCTCCTGCTATTCCCTTCCCATATGCCCCCCACCTTTTCTTAAATTGTACCTGTAAGAAAAATGTGCCCACGGGAGGAGGAAGCCTCTGGATCGTAAAGAGGGGCCTCTGGATCGTAAAGAGGGGGTTTCTCCTCAGTAGAGGGGATCCAGCGCTGGAACCCCTCAAAGATCTCCTTGTTGGTGTGAGTGCACGTGCAGTAGTGGCTCTCTGCTCGAGCTCCGATGGAAACACACGAGCCTGATCGGGTCATATCTATTGCGCAGGCACACTGGTGGTACTTGAAAATTTTCAGGTGATAAAAGTGGTACAGTGAGTGAACAGGTTGAAAAGCCCTGCTATAGGAGAAAGGGAAGGAATCACCTCAGTTGGAAACAGACATCAATAAAAACCCTAAAACAAACAAACAGCAGCCTACAAATATCCACCTCACACTACATACATAATAAGCATAATATTTACAGAGACAACACAGACAAAATCACTAGAAATATACCAAACAACAAAAACAAATCAGCACACCTTACTTTTCAGCTTGAAAGCAGCATGAAAACAGAGATTAAAAAGCAATGATCTTAAAAAGCAGTACATAGCTAGTCTAAAGAATTCACTCAGCGGCAAAACATTTGAGAGACTCTCTAAAAACGCGTTGGACCACCTTAAGCTCTGATCACAGCTGATATTCTTCTTGGCATGGACTCAACAAGATGCTGATAACGTTGCTAAAGAATGTTGGCCAATGTTGACATAATGGCAGGTCTAAGTTGGGGTCAAAAAGTAGGGATAATAAAAATTGTACCCTGCAAAAAGAAAACACAGAGACAACAAGAGCCCAAATGGTGCAGTATGTCACAGTACCAGAAATATATAAAATATGCGGATGGGTTATACTCACAAAGGTGGGTTGCAGAAGGGCAACTGACCACTAGAAGCAGGTGGAGATGTATAACCCCGACTCCACTCGGGTGACCAGACGGAGCTGGTGATGGTCGCACTCTTGATAAAAAGCAAATCTCAAATGACCTAAATTAGTCAAAGAGGGATGATCTCCCTCCAAAAGGATGGTGAAGGCCCAGGATAAAGGGGAAAGAGGTGTCCAGAGAAGATAAAATGCATTAAAAACATATAAAATGAAAAAAGTGAGGTGGCTTACCTCAAGACAAATTTGTGAAGACAAATTTACATATTAATAGAATGTTAGAATGTTATTGCACTGGCAACGTGTTTCGTGGGTGCATACCCACTTCCTCAAGCCAAATAGCAGTGCCTAATAGTGCTTGTAGCCGCAAATAAGGCACCTTGAGTGAAAACATCAGAATTGCTCTGGTTTTTAACCAGTTTTGCCATTTGCGGCAGTATATCTACGCCCCGCAGGACTCCAGTTCCTGCAAAGGGGCGTAGATATACGGCTCTTGCCGCCGCACACTCCCGTGCGTGTTCTTGCCATCGCCCGTCAGTCCGGATCTAAGTGCCAGTGTCAATGATCACCGCCATCAATGAGATGCCTGCGGTCACTGTAACAAACACAGTTACACTTGCTTGCATTACTTCCTGTTCACGTATTGTCAGTAAGCGGCAGGAAGAAAATGTGTGAGGACATCTGGGGGCCAAATATATATATATATATATATATATATATAGGGTTGCAAAAGTATTCAGCCCCCTTGAAGTTTTCCACATTTTGTCATGTTACTGCCACAATCATGAATACATTTTATTGGAATTCCACATGAAAGACCAACACAAAATGGTGTACACATGAGAAGTGGAACGAAAATCATACATGATTCCAAACATTTTTTTATAAATAAATAACTGCAAAGTGGGGTGTGCATAATTATTCGGCCCCCTTTGATCTGAGTGCAGTCAGTTGCCTATAGACATTGCCTGATGAGTGCTAATGACTTAAATAGAGTGCACCTGTGTGTAATCTAATGTCAGTTCAAATACAGCTGCTCTGTGAGGGCCTCAGAGGTTGTCTAAAGCTACATACTCACGGGGGACAATTGTCCCCCGTAGCATGCGCGCACGCGAACAGGGAGCGACAGCTCCCTGCCGGCGACAGCTGTCCACATGTCTCGCCAGAAAGGCAGAGACGCGACGGAAGCTGTTTGTGAATGGAGCATCCCCCGGCCGGATGCTCCATTCACTCACATAGGTCTCCTGTCGCTAGCCCGCGTACTCACGCGGGACTAGCGACAGTCGCGGCGACAGCTGTAGCCGGCGATTGAACATGTCAATCGCCTGGCGACAGCTCCGACAGGCGACGGTTCGGGGCGCGCGCGTTATACACACGGGCGACCTGTTGCCGCAACACGCGCGTGCCACGTGGCTGCGGCGACGGCTGTACCCCGTGTGTATGGGCCTTAAGAGAATATTGGGAGCAACAACACCGTGAAGTCCAAAGAACACACAAGACAGGTCAGGGATCAAGTTATTGAGAAAATACAAAGTTGGCCTTTATGGAAGAGTGGCAAGAAGAAAGGCATTGTTAACAGAAAGCATAAGAAGTCCTGTTTGCAGTTTGCCACAAGCCATGTGGGGGACACAGCAAGAAGATGCTCTGGTCAGATGAGACCAAAATGGAACTTTTTCGCCAAAATGCAAAACGCTATGTGTGGCAGAAAACGAACACTGCACATCACTCTGAACACACCATCCCCACTGTCAAGTATCGTGGTGGCAGCATCATGCTCGGGGGGGGGGGGGGGGGGGGGGGGCGGTGTGCATCTGTTCAGCAGGGACAGGGAAGCCGGTCAGAGTTTATGGGAAGATGGATGGAGCCAAATACAGGGCAAAACCACTTGGAGACTGCAAAAGCCTTGAGACTGGGGCGGAGGTTCACCTTCCAGCAGGACAATGACCCTAAACATAAAGCCAGGGCAACAATGGAATGGTTTAAAACAAAACATATCTAAGTGTTAGAATGTCCCAGTCAAAGTCCGGATCTAAATCCAATCGAGAATCTGTGGCAAGATCTGAAAACTGCTCTTCACAAACGCTGTCCATCTAATCTGACTGAGCTGGAGCTGTTTTGCAATGAAGAATGGGCAAGGATTTCAGTCTCTAGATGTGCAAAGCTGGTAGAGACATACCCTAAAAGACTGGCAGCTGTAATTGCAGCAAAAGGTGGTTCTACAAAGTATTGACTCAGGGGGCCAAATAATTACGCACACCCCACTTTGCAGTTATTTATTTGTAAAAAATGTTTGGAATTATGTATGATTTTCGTTCCACTTCTCACATGTACAGCACTTTGTATTGGTCTTTCACGTGGAACTCCAATAAAATTAATTCAAGTTTGTGGCAGTAATGTGACAAAATGTGGAAAACTGCAAGGGGGCCGAATACTTTTGCAACCCACTGTGTGTATGTGTATGTATATATATATATATATATATATATATATATATATATATATATATATATATATATATATATATATATATATATATATATATATATATATATTAATTAAAATAAAAAAATACATGAATAATTACCTTAGGGATTGAACTTTTTTTTTAATTTGTATGTCATATGGGTATATTACAGTTATTTTTTACAATTATGGGCTTGTGATTAGTGGTGGGTGCAAAATTGAAAAAAATACTCTTATTTCCAAATGAAATATTGGTGCCATACATTGTACTAGGGAAATATTTTAAACGTTGCAATAACCAGGAAAAATGGGCAAATAAAATGTGTGGGGTTTTATTACAGTAGCATGATTTATTTTAAAACTATAATAGCCGAAATCAGAGATATAATTAAAGGGGCACTACAGCCAAAAAATGTAAAATTTAAAATATGTGCAAACGTATACAAATAAGAAGTATATTTACAGTGTAAAATGAGCCATAAATTACTTTTCTCCTATGTTGCTGTTACTTACAGTAGGTACTAGAAATCTGACAGAAGTTACAGGTTTTGGACTAGCAGGCTGATGTCAGTCGGAGCTCCGCTCCGTCACTCAGTGGGGATGTGCGCGCATCTGTGCGCCTGATCCCTGCTACTCTCCGCCAACCAGGGTTAGGCGGTCCTGGGGCTGCCACCCTCCTGCCGCCGATCGGCGTTAGGCAGTCGGGAGGGGGGTTAACTTACCTCATCTTGATAAACAGGCTACAGGAATACTGCAACATTGATGGCATAGTTCTTCAGTGGTTCCAATCCTTCTTGAGTGGCAGAACCCACAAAGTGTCTTTGGGGCCCTTCCTGTCCACCCCTGTATCACATAAGTATGGGGTGCCCCAGGGCTCAATCCTCTCTCCCCTGCTTTTTACGATTTACATGTTACCGCTTGGAAAACTAATCCAAAAACATGGCCTGACATACCACTGCTATGCAGACGACACCCAACTATATCTTTCCTTCAAGCCTGGTGTGACAGACCCAACTCTAAGGGCTCATTCACACTACACAACGCAAGCACAAACACGATTTCGTGCTTGCGTTGCCATCGCACGGTCAACGCACGGAATGTACGTCGGGGAGCGCTAGAGCGCAGGCAGCCGTACCCATCGGGAGACGTGTGCGTCGTGCGATTTTATGTCCCCAGAAGCGTTACATCGTAACGCATGGGAACGCACACCTGTAGTGTGAATGGTAACATGAAAGTCTATGGACTTTCATGTTGCCATGTGGATCATACACTATGTGCGTTGCGTCAAAACTGACAGTGCAGCACATAGTGTGAATGAGCCCTAACCATAAACGCCTGCTTACGTGAACTACAGCAATGGATGAATGACAACTGGCTGAAACTAAATGCAGACAAAACTGAAGTCCTTCTGATTGGAGGGCAGAGCATGATTAACAAAACAACTTATCTTGCAGTCTTCACCACTGGGAATAGGAGGCACGGATCTACGCAGCTCTGATCATGTGCATAGCCTGGGAGTTCTAATTGATGGGGATTTAAACTTCAGAACTCAAATCTCTGCTGTGGTGAAATCATCCTATTTTCACCTGAAGAACATTGCAAAAATCAAGCACAGCACCTCATTCCCCCAGAAGATCTGCCAACCTTAGTCCATGCCTTCATCACATCCCGACTGGACTACTGTAATGCTCTCTACACTGGCCTTCCAAAAAAGGTCTTGTACCGCCTACAGCTGATACAGAATACTGCTGCCAGACTGCTAACCAACCAACCCCGTCACTGCCACATAACGCCAGTCCTGCACTCCCTTCACTGGCTACCTATAGAATGGAGGGTCCTATTCAAGATCGGCCTACTGACATTTAAATCCCTGAATAATCTAGGCCCTGGATTCATAAAAGATATGTTGCAGCTACGTAGCAATCACCGCATTCTCAGATCCACAGGTTCTAATAATCTAGTCATACCCAGAGTCCACTTGGAAACTTTTGGTCCCAGAGCCTTCTGTCATGCTGCCCCTACGTTTTGGAACTCCTTACCTCAACAGATCAGGACAGTTCCATCCCTGGACGTGTTTAAATCCAGACTGAAAACCCACCTGTTCAGTTTGGCATTTGCAGAAATATAACTTTTGTTGTGTGAATACTTCATCCTACTACCAATTACTGAATCTGAGAGAGCCTAAGCGCTTTGAGTCCTATGGGAGAAAAGCGCTATAGAAATGTTATTGTATTATATTATTGTATTACCTTGGGCTTCTGCGAGCCCATTGCAGCCGCCCTGCACCTGTGCCGTCACTGCGTGATGCTCCAGTCCCCCTCAGCAGCCCTCTGTTGAGTCAGCGAATCGAGGCCACTGCACACTTGATCGTGCTCCCATTACAGGGAGTTTTCTGTACATTTGCAGTAGAGATTTTCCCCATACTGTGCATGCGCAGAGCGCTACCATCACATCCCCAAGTTAAACAGTTTTTTTTGTTGTTGTTTCTTTTTTGCTTTAGGTTTCCTTTAAAGAAAATGAGTAAAAGAAAAAAGAAAAAAAAATCAGATTTACTTACTGTATTTGGCACGTCCTGCAGCCCCTAGAACGCCTATGTGTCCCTTGTCACAGCTGTGCTCTCTGCTAGTGTCGTAGGGTCCCCTCTGTAGTGGCTACCTGGCCAGGTTGGCAGCTTCTGCACATGTGTGGCCGGGAGCATACTACACCTGCGCAGAACGCTGCTATGAAGATCTGCTACGGAGGGGGCACCAGGACACTGGCAGAAAGAAGAGCTTTTGTTTTGTTTATTTCGCTCATGTATTATTTAAAGAAAACCTATAACGACAAAAAGTTCCCCAAGGGGGTACTCACCTCGGTAGGGGGAAGCCTCCGGATCCAATCGATGCTTCCCCCGTCCTCCTGTGTCCCACGGCAGTCTCACTCTGGCCCTCCGAACAGCGGGGATGTAAATATTTACCTTCCCAGCTCCAGCGCAGTATGGGCTCTCCGCTCGGAGATAGGCGGAAATAGCCGATCGCTGTCGGCCCTCCTACTGCACAGGCGTCTGCGCCTGCGTAATAGAGCGGACCCGATAGAGATCAGCTATTTTCGCCTATCTCCGTGCTGAGAGCCGCAACAGCGCCCCCGCTGGAGCCAGGGAAGGTAAATATAGAAAGCCTTGTCAGGCTTGTCTAGCGTGGATTGCCGGAGACTTCGGGGGAGGCAGCGCTGGATTGCCTGCAGCTACAGCGGAGGGGGAAGCCTCATTGGGACCCTGAGGCTTCCCCCTACCGAGGCGAGTACCCCCCAGGGGAACTTTTTTTTTTGTTACAGAGTCTCTTTAGAATAAACCTAAAGCAAAAAAACAAGACAAGAAAAACGTTTTTGCCCACTGCTGACTTTTTTTTTTTCTTTAAATAAGATTTGGTGGGGGCTAGCATCCACCAGGCCACTAGACTGTCTCCAGGCCCTAGGCAACTGCCTAGGTTTGCCTTGAGAATGATTTGGCTCTGCCTCTCCCTTCTACACACTATTTATTAGCTACCATTGTTTCCAGTCAGTGCAATGTTGCAGCAGGTTTGTAGCGCGTTCCCAAGTTCATTCTGACAAACACATGAACACATGCCGCTCTTTGATTGACGACTACGTTTTTCTTTGAGTCACAGGTGGGGCGTGGCTGGGTACAACATTCATCCAATGATGGGATTGGAAGCTTGAACTTTTGCCACCATTGACAAGTAAACACATTGAGGGGGTGTGGCCAGTCTCTCTGACTCCAGAGCAGCCTGGAGCTTAACACGTTCACTGCTGTCTGCTTTCCACCTCTGCTCGCTGTGTAGACTGATTAGTGACAGACAGGCAGCAGTAGGCAATGTATGTGAAGGAGTCAAAATTACTTCTTGTAATTGAGACATTGGAAGCAGCTTGTCAGCAACTGACATTCACAGAATGTTATCAAACCATCTACTTGCCTTGCACTGAATGATGCAGTCTATTTCTCTACACCTGCCTCCAACTGCACGCGTTTAGGTGGTCAATAAACACATGGTTTTTTTTATACTCCTATAACCACTGCAAGGATTCTGGATAAACTGGGGAGAAGTTAAAGTGTATCGGAGATGAATGAGAGAAAAGGATTTTTATATACATGGGGCTTCTTCCCGCCCCATGTCATCTGTCAGCTCCCACAGTGTTCTCCTGTTCCCATCCGCTATGCCCTGTCAGCCTTGTAAAATCTGTGACTCGGCCCAGTCACAGACAGGGCCAGTTCTAGCTACAATGGGGCCCTGGTCCCTGGGGAAAAAGTAGCTTGGGGGCCCCCTCTCGCAATGCCCCCACGCAGCCCCCAAGCCAACTCCCAGGACTCATCCCAATACACTCTCAGCCACACAAAAACATTAGGTGTCCTGGCATGTCCCAAAAAGCATTGTTGGGGATCCAATTATTCCCCTCCTCCTTTCCCCCATGCTGTGAGTGTACACACAGCGGGGGTCTTACCTAATCCAGGCAGGACACAGGAGGCAGCACTGTGCTCTACACTCCAGACTTCTCAGCAGGTGCCTCTCTTCCTCATTCCCTGCAGGCATGTATACGGTCACCATAGCTGGAGGGGACACTCTCCTACAGGCTCTGGGGTTCGGAGGCAATTGCCCCCTTTGCCTCTATGGTCACAGATTACTGTGACCATAGAGGTTCTGATTCTGATTCTACATACATTTGTAGTCCTGGCCGCGCGCACCCCTTGATCGCGCTCTTGTGGACAGGTCAGAAGCGTTCTGCGATTGCGTAGTTCATTAAAACTGTAACTGTGCTTGCACAGAACGCTCCACAGCTGCCTATGAGTGGCGCCCACATTATGAGGCACGATCTGCATCCAAATTAACTGATTTGGGTAGGTAGTGATAGGTACATTTTCATAGACATCTGCAATAAAGGTTAGATGGTGTCAGTAGATATGTCTTGTCAATTGAATGGCTCTGCAGGATTACTATACACACAGTCATTCAGGACTCTCATTTAAAAGACACTTGAAGTGAAAGGGATGTGGAGGCTGACATATTTATATCCTTTTAAACAATACCAGTTGCCTTGAATCCTGCTGATGTTTTCTGGCATTGGTAATGTCTGGATCACACACCTGAAACAAGCATGCAGCTCCACTCTCGGACTCCCTTTTACCCTGGCAGTCAGAGCGCATGCGAAAAAAACTTAACGTGGACCCAAATTAAAAATACAAGATTTCAGAAATAAAATGTATTTTCTAAATTATAATAATAAATAGCAGCCTTTTTTCAGCTGCATGATGACAAATATAAAATATTTTACATTTATTGAAGAAATCCCTCCCTTCCTTTCATATTGCCAGCAAATAATCCGGCAAACTGGTGGAGTAGATGGTGTCCAGCAAAGGAGGAATTGCTAATGGCCGCCACCTGTATAACCCTAGATATGCAAAGAGAAGGGTGAAAAGCATGCACTGAAATGCTCATAGGTTTGAAGGAGTGTTTATTTATATTTGTATGTGTCAGAGTGGTGCAACTAATTATTTTGAATTAAAAAATATTTTGGTTTGGGTCCGCTTTAACATTCGGTTTAAAGGTCTCGACTACTACTAGTCGAGGCCTAATACGGGACAGATATCAGGCAAACGGAGGCTTATGGGGAAAGGAGGGGGACAGAAAACGTAGTCCCAGAGTAGGTACTTTGGGGGGGGGGGGGATATTCGGATATCCTTTCACTTTAGGTGCTTGGAAGAACAAAGAGAAATCGAGAGCCCAATATGGTGTAGTATTGTTAAGTTGGTTGTGGTTTAAAGCAAAATATTAAGAAATACTCACAGACATGGGTTACCCATAGGCAACCACTTCAAATGCAGGTGGGGAGTATTAGAACCTGACCCCACTCAGGTTATTAAGATGTCGCTCTCTGTAGATAGGAAACGGGGTAGCACCCCTCCACCGAGGGTGGAATCAAGATTTCAGCAAGGCTTGGTGTACAGAGGCGCCAGAGTAGAATAAAAATGTTTAAAAACCGTCTAAAAGAGGGGGATGTTCAGGTGGACTTACCTCCCTCAAAAATATAGAACTCAATTGAGTCACAATATATCAATACAAAAAACGTTTTATTTAACTCCACTTAGTGCAACGCGTTTCGCAGGTGTGGTCCTGCTTCATCAGGCAAACAGGAGTATAACTCAATGGGTCTAGATGCAGAAGTGAGCGCCTCACTTTAGGTGTCTGAGTTAGCATAGGCTTCAATTCACACAGAAGTGTTCGGTAAAAATTTCCTTTTCAGTAATCTTTCTCATAGTTTTATAGTAATAAATATAGTTTTGATTTTCACACATACAGTAAGGCCTGGTTCACACTTGCAATTGAGTGGCAAACGGATCTCTGAAAACGCATCTGATCACCGGTTGATTGGATCTGTTTTCACTCTGTTGCCACTTCGTTTCCATTCAGCTGCTTCCGTTCCGTTTCCCCACATCCCCCCAGACCTTTACCCCCAAAGTGGATTTTTCTGTTAGAACGGTGCGTTTCTTCAGTCCGTTTCTTCACTAGTGTGAAGAAACGTTCAGTTTTCTCATTGCCCCCAACGCAGGGTTCAGGATCCGTTTCCATTCTGCTGGTCTCAGCGGCCTGTAAAAATTGCTGCAGAAGGAAAGTTTCTGTCGTTTTAGAGGATCGTGCGGATCGAACATAGGATAACATTGGATCCATTTTCATCCGTTAGGATCTGTTCCGCTCCGCTCCGCAAATGGACTGCTTTTTAACGCCAGAGTAAAGCCTGCCTAATAGTTCAGTAATTTTCCGAAAAACGTCATGACAATTCACACAGGTTTTTTACGTCATGCGGTATTTCTTTCAGTATTTTAGTATTTTTATTTGGTATTTCATTCAGTGTTTGATAAATTATTGCAGTGCATGGAAAACGTAAGGCAAATACAGATAGATTTTTATTTAGTTACCTGCAAGTCCAGTTGTATTAAATAAACATAAGATTTCGATCAGGTCATAACATCCATTAACATATTATTAACTATATATAATTACTATTGTACAAAATGATATTGTGGACTTATGTTATACAGCACGTGAACCTAGGAAAACATGTTTTCTAGATGAATTTAATTAATTTTTGCTGTATCTGTGCTCTCTGTTTCCCACTTCTATAACCTCAGAAATGGCTGTTTGTTATTTACCGATAGCTCCAGACTGGAGATAAATACCATATATCTCACTTCCTTTACCGCACGCTCTTTTATTCATGTGATATTCACAAGTCGGACATTTACCTCACTACTCCATAATTTGAAGCTTCCTCATCAGTATTAGCTTTACCACAATACTTACAGATGGCAGGGACATTGTTGGGGGACATCTGACAAATCTTCCAAACTGCCCTTAAATAAGAAAAAGAAAATCTGTGAAACTGAAATGAAAACATTTATTTTTCTCATTTCATGATTCAATAACTTGGAGGATATATAGTGTTCCAGAGACGCTGCAAAATAAATATTTGATACTTACCCGGGGCTTCCTCCAGCCAGGGCCAGTTCTAGATTTTTTGCCCCCTGAGGCAACCTTGTGAAGCCGCATTCCCCCCGATAGGTAGTACAATTGCCCCCAGTATAGGTAGCCTGGAGGGGGTAGCAGCCAGGAAGGGGGGCAACAGGCACATCGGTGTGGAAGGGGTCGGATCCCCCCCTCCCTCACCTGGACCCCCCCCCCCCCCCAGTCTGAGCTCCCCCTCCAGCGCACTGTACAATTATCTAGCAGCGGGTAGTACTAGTGGGTGGCATTGCAGGAAGTGACGAGCAGTGGAACGCAGCGCTGGAACGTCAAGGAGGTGAGTCATCGCTTCCCCGCCCGCTGTCTGGTAATTGCACAGTGCGCTAATAGCTGGTGGGGGAGCCCAGACCAGGGGGGATTCCGGTGAAGGAGAGGGGGTCCGACCCATCTCCCCACCGCTGTGCCCTCCCCCCCCCCTTCCTGGCGGCTACCCCCTCCAGCTTGGCGGCCCCCCACACCCATGGCCAGGTGGGCGCCCCCCCACTTCTGCCACCTGAGGAACCTGCATCACCCTGCCTTATGGGCGGCCCGGGGCTGCTTCCAGCCCCATAAGCATTGCAGAGTCCCTCGCCATCGTCCCGCGTGCCTCCGTTCAGCTGCAATCAGCTCTGGTAACTGGCTCAGTCGCATCACTTGGGATCTTCTGCGCATGTGTGAGACCTCCCGACTGATGCGACTGAGCCAGTTACCAGGGCTAAATGCGGCTGAATGGAGGCACGCAGGAGGACAGGGAGGAATCAGCAATGCTTATGGGGCTGGACAAAGTTTCGGGTAAGTATCAAATCTTTCTTTTGCAGTGTCTCTGGTTTCCTCTAAAGTAGTGTTCCCTGACCGTTCAAAGGTGTGGTACTTGGTGTCTCAGCAGAGATAGTTATCTACCTCTGTGGATTTGTATAAAACATGCACTGTTGGTGGGCCTTGAGGACAGGATTGGGGAGCACTGATCTAAAGCTTTGTGCACAGTGGTGTAACTACAGTTCATGGGGCCTCCCAGCATAAATTTGATGGGGCCCCACAATGTTCACACCCCTTCCCTTGGTACTTTTCATGCTCTTGGGGCCCCATCTCTCAAGGCAAAAGGGAGAATGGTTCCACTGCTCCATCTCACAAGGGTCATAAAACAAGTGTGACCATCATGATCGTCACACCCATAACAAGTGTAGCCACAAAAACACTTGTTCTGAAGTATAGTCCCCTGTATTGGAGGAAGGGAAGGTTAGTAGTTGGGACCCTCCACAGCACTGGGCCCCCCATGATTGCAGGTGCTGCTCCCCTCTAGTTACGCCCGCTCATGCACACACTAGAGGGGATTTGACCAAAGCGGCTGGTCCGGGCCATCTCTGCTGAGAATCTAGCAGGGCATATGTACGGTGTATAATTCGGCTGTGTTTTGTTTTCTCTGGCACTTGAGAGATGACAAAAAATAAAGTATTAGGGTTGATCCATTAAATTTGAACACATTTGACAACAAAAGTGATCCTGCAAACCTGCATAGCATTTTTTTTATAAAAAGACTCTGAAGCGAGTCTTAAATCGTGGTATTACTGTAAACCCCTATAGATAGTGCTAAACCGCCGCATCCCCACGGCAAAACGAGGGGTTTATACCCCCCAAATCCCCTCTGCAAAATCCACGACTTTCTTGGTCTTGGATTTTGCTGCTCATGGAGGCAGAGATTTGAGTTGCAGCTCTGCCTCCATGCGCGTCCATCGCCGCGCGGATCTCCGCCTCTCCCCTGCCCCTCTGTTAAGCTTGGGGGTGTAATCTCCACAGTCAGCATACAACACATAAGCTGACGTGAAGGAGGTACACACACCAGCACAAGGGATCAGGATATCCCCAGTTTAGTGGAGGAGAGGACTGACTCCAATAGGAGATTGTGGTGCACAGAGCCGGTGCAGATCTGAACAGCCACAAACACTTTCGTAATAACGTCTCAGCGCAAAGTAGCGCTGAGCACATAAACCAGAACTGAGGAGATCAGGACAGGTAGACAGAATGAACGCTTGCTAGCTAGCGATTACTTAGCGACAGCAAGCGTCCAAAACCAGACAGACTGGAATGAGGCAGCCAATGCGTTGCGGCGATGGCGTGCCTCACAAAGACAGGACAGGAGAGACAGGGAATAGCAGGATCGAGATAGATGAACGTAACACAGATAAATATACAATAAGTATGTTTTCCTAGCGTATTACAATTACAGCTATCAATGAAACTATTTGTAAGGTCTGACTAACATATGTATATATCGGCAATGAACCGATATATGACATAAGCAGGAACGCTGACTAAGACTGGAGTAATACAGGGAACAGGACTCAGAAGGATTCGTTATCTCTTCGCAGAGATGAACGCAATCCACAAACAGGACCAGGAACAGGATAACTAGCTCAGCACGGGTGTTCACGGTACGCGCAAACTACCAAAACGTGCTGGAAAACTGACTAACTGAACACAGGAAATAAACAGTTCGTGTACGTATATATCAGCGACACTGATATATCAACGTAACACAAATACAAGGAAAATAACAAAATGCGCAAGTATGCGTATATATTGGCGATGAACCAATATATGACACAAGACAAGCAAGTAGCACTTCTAGAACAAGAGCAAAACTAGGAGGACTCGCTGACCCCTTCGCAGGAGTCAGCGCAGTCCACACGGACCAGGAACGAGGTGGGGCACGAGCAGAGTAACAGATAGAGTCTGAAACTATGGTAGCCCATGAGACATTGCAGGAAGCAGTTCTTTATACTGAGGTCATCCAATGGGAGCAGACCTGCAGATTCCCACACAAGTGAATGGTAATTAATCACAGGCTGATAGCAGGAAAAGGCAGACAATGATATGCAGCCTGCAGGAAAGGGACTGCCCCTCCACTGCAGCAGACAATGTTTGTTTACACAAGAGCATGTCAAACTGTCATTAATTTCAGAGTGACTGCAGATGGAATCAGCAACTAGTTCAAGTGCAAACCAAACTATGCAAGAAAATGCATGTAATGACATCAGAACTGCTTGGGTTACAATACCACTGCAGCCAGCAATAAACGCTGCAGACATGATCATAACATTACCCCCCCCCCCCCTTAAAAGCGGATACCAGACGCTTTTTGAAACTGAAATTCCCAACAAAACAATCTGACTGATAATTCATGATGACCGGGACAGCCCGGCAAGACCAAATTCCAGAATCAGTCCCCACAAGACTGGACCCATCAGAACCAGAACCTACAGAACCATGCCCGTCAGCACCACAAGCCTCAGTGTGATACCCATCAGAACCACGACTTCCAGAGAAAAGCCCCCAGAAACTCTCTGAGCGATACCCACCGCCTTCTCGGGACTGTCCAAAAACGCCAAAGCCTTTGCAATGCCCACCGGAACTGTCCCCACCAACACAAAACCCACCGTTGAACCAGTCCAAGGTACCAGGACAAGTTTCCTCAGAGATCTCCCAGAACACTTGGAAGCTCCAAAGAGATCCCCACAGGTCAGAACGCCCCTTAGGTTCACATGGAGAACCATCAAGAACCCCTATGGAACCCAGGGCAACTCTAGAGTCAGGGTCACAAGGACAAACATCAAGACCAGGGTTTTTAGGGACCAGAAACTTCTCCGGGCATGCAGGCCAACCGGCAACATCAGAACATGTCTCCACTAGGGAAGCGTGTGAGCACGCCAACACAGACACACTTGGGCACTCTGGCATACGAAGCACATCTGGGCACACTGGCACAAGAGAGACTTCTGGGCATGTCAAGGAACTGCAAACCTCAAAGTCAGTCAAGGTAGGACCGAAACCAGGACTGGGCAAAAAAAAATCATCATGACTAGACTTCACAGTTACTGGATTGTCACTAAAAAATGCAGGATTAGACTTAGATGTCTCTGATTCCAGCAAAGTTATTAACAAATCATGTTCAGGGGCATTTACAAGACAGGACAAATCTTTTGATGTATGCACCGAACTAGACAGGGTTCCCATAACTTCTTCTGGACTAGACAGAGACTCATCAAATACACTGGATTGGAGCTCATGAAGGGCTGCAAAACAAGTCAGTAGTGCAGCAATCCCCACTGAACTAGGCAAAACTGAGTAACTCACTGGACAGGAAGGGGACTCAGGAACTTCTGCCACACCGGCCAGAGAACCAGAATTTTCCAGGATACAGGGCTGGGTTTCAGAAACACTCATTAACCCGGACTGAAATTCTGAGATTTCTATTATTTTTTCCAGCGAGTCAGAATTATCCATGTTACAGGGCAAGACTTTTGAAACATTCAGAGGACAGGGCTGGAGTTCCTCGGCTGTTACAACACTGGAGAGGGACTCAACAACATTGGTTAAATCAGACTGTGTACAGGGCAAGGTATCTAACACACTTGCTGACGAGGACAATATTTCAATGGCTTCTGCTTCGCTGGGCAGAAATTCATCAAGTTTTATTAGAGCAGACTGTAATTCCAAAACAGCTGCTAGACAAGTGAATATTACTGCAACACCAACTGAGGTAAGCAGTGCCTCAGACTGTTCTGCTAGAGGGTTTGAAGTATCCAAAGTACTAGGTGAAGCATAAGACTCTGTGACCACAGCTTCACTGGACAGGATCACTGAACAGTCCACACTGCAGGGCAAAACCATGGAAGCACCTGCTGGACAGCATAATGATTCTGTGACCTGAGTTTCATTGGAGAGATCTACTGCACAATTCATGGTACAGGGCAAGTTCACTGGAACATTTTCTGAACACGGTAATAATTCTGCGATTTCGGACTCACATAGCAGACGCTCTGAGTTATTCATGAAACTAGAGTGAGGTGTAGAAACAGGAAGATCAAAACACAATGTTTGCGCATCTAAATCACCATTCAATTGTGAAATTGGAAAATTCAGATGCTGGGGTTCTGAGATTTCTGGACAGGATCGCTGGGACTCAGAAACTGATGTAGTGCATCTATTGGCATCTGCTGGATCAGACAGGAGTTGAACTTTATTAACACAGGTAATTTCTGCAGAAGTGTTTGCAGAGACAGGCAAGATTTTTCTGGTGTCTGTTTCACTGAACAAAGACTCATGAGTACTGGCTAGGCTGGACTCAGAAGTCAGCAGGACCTCTGGGTCCTCTGCTGAGAAATTTGTGCAGGGCAAGATTAAGGAAGTATTAGTAATTTCTGTCTTACTGGGAAGTAACACTGAGTTATCCATGGTACAGGGTGGAATTACAGGAACTTCAATTTCACACAAAAGGAGCTCTGAATCACTCGCTGAATCAGCCAAAGGTGCTGAAGCAGGCGAGTCCTCAGGAACTGAGGAAGTGGAACAATCTCCACTTGACAGTGTGTCTTCCCTGGTATCAACTGATTGAATCGCATAAAATTCGTCCAGAATCATTCTCCACACATCGATCAATGGAGCCACAAAGTCATACCCACACACACCAGTTTTTATTAGGTTATAGGCAGACTTAATGCATGCATTCAATACTAATTCACTTTTTGCACTGTAAAACTGACAAAATGAACTTGCATCTTTCTTCCATTCATAGACCAGGGCTTCCATCTCTCCCTTCTCAAATGGAGGATCCCATGCATATTTAACAGCTGAGCATTCCGGCTGATCATAGTTTGCAAATGTGTTAGTGGCAGAAACATACATTGGGTTATTTAGCAGGTGATTGGCCGATTTCTTATTCCTAAGGATCTCCAATACCTGTAGCAAGTGTTGAACTTTAGTGTATGCAAATTTCCCTTGCTGCACGAATAAATTGATCTGTTCAATACTCTGTAATATATCTTCATAATCATATTCAGATAATTCATTTAAACAAGAACTTTTATTTTCCCTGGCTAGCAATGAAAGTTCATTAGTAGTTTCATAGGTCCATTTGACTCCCCTGAATGGTGACTGAATTTCATTATCTGCTACTGGCGGAGTCTCATTACAGATCTGATGCGCAGTCGCCAAGGGCAACGACTCCGCTGATTGTAACGCTTTTCTTTTGGAGCGTTTACGTTTGGCTTTAGACCCTGCTGCCTTAGCAGAAGAAAAGTTATCAGAACAATTATCTGCTTGCTGATTATTTTTGTAGGCAGTAGAAGGAGCAGCTGATTGACAAGCTGCCAGGAGCTTATCAACAGGGCTAGGCAAATCGGTTTTGCGCAGCCAGTTATGGATCACAAACGCTAGAAATTCCAGTGGTCTTTCTTTTAAATTGGTATGATCCAAGACATCGTAGGCCCACTGAAACAATCTTCCCTTAAATAAAACATAAACTAGCTGGGGGGCCCACGTTGAAACAGGAGTAGCCTGGAGCTCAGGATTGGCCAGGAACCTGGCACATTCAGAAAAAAACTCATTTTCTGTTTCAGAATTGAGCTTCTCAAATTTCTTAAAGGAACAGGAACCATAACAAACAGTGTCATTTTTGCTGGGAACCCCCCCCCACAATGGGGATTGGTAATGGGGCTACCATAATGTTAAGCTTGGGGGTGTAATCTCCACAGTCAGCATACAACACATAAGCTGACGTGAAGGAGGTACACACACCAGCACAAGGGATCAGGATATCCCCAGTTTAGTGGAGGAGAGGACTGACTCCAATAGGAGATTGTGGTGCACAGAGCCGGTGCAGATCTGAACAGCCACAAACACTTTCGTAATAACGTCTCAGCGCAAAGTAGCGCTGAGCGCATAAACCAGGACTGAGGAGATCAGGACAGGTAGACAGAATGAACGCTTGCTAGCTAGCGATTACTTAGCGACAGCAAGCGTCCAAAACCAGACAGACTGGAATGAGGCAGCCAATGCGTTGCGGCGATGGCGTGCCTCACAAAGACAGGACAGGAGAGACAGGGAATAGCAGGATCGAGATAGATGAACGTAACACAGATAAATATACAATAAGTATGTTTTCCTAGCGTATTACAATTACAGCTATCAATGAAACTATTTGTAAGGTCTGACTAACATATGTATATATCGGCAATGAACCGATATATGACATAAGCAGGAACGCTGACTAAGACTGGAGTAATACAGGGAACAGGACTCAGAAGGATTCGTTATCTCTTCGCAGAGATGAACGCAATCCACAAACAGGACCAGGAACAGGATAACTAGCTCAGCACGGGTGTTCACGGTACGCGCAAACTACCAAAACGTGCTGGAAAACTGACTAACTGAACACAGGAAATAAACAGTTCGTGTACGTATATATCAGCGACACTGATATATCAACGTAACACAAATACAAGGAAAATAACAAAATGCGCAAGTATGCGTATATATTGGCGATGAACCAATATATGACACAAGACAAGCAAGTAGCACTTCTAGAACAAGAGCAAAACTAGGAGGACTCGCTGACCCCTTCGCAGGAGTCAGCGCAGTCCACACGGACCAGGAACGAGGTGGGGCACGAGCAGAGTAACAGATAGAGTCTGAAACTATGGTAGCCCATGAGACATTGCAGGAAGCAGTTCTTTATACTGAGGTCATCCAATGGGAGCAGACCTGCAGATTCCCACACAAGTGAATGGTAATTAATCACAGGCTGATAGCAGGAAAAGGCAGACAATGATATGCAGCCTGCAGGAAAGGGACTGCCCCTCCACTGCAGCAGACAATGTTTGTTTACACAAGAGCATGTCAAACTGTCATTAATTTCAGAGTGACTGCAGATGGAATCAGCAACTAGTTCAAGTGCAAACCAAACTATGCAAGAAAATGCATGTAATGACATCAGAACTGCTTGGGTTACAATACCACTGCAGCCAGCAATAAACGCTGCAGACATGATCATAACACCCTCTCTGTGAAGGCAGATTGAGAGGGGCGGGGGAGAGGCGGCGGTCAGCGGGGATTGACGTGCTGAGAGGCAGAGCTACAGGGCTAAGCTCTGCCTCTTCAGGAAGCACTCCCCCGAGTTTACAGAGGGGATTTGGGGGGTATAAACCCCTCATTTTGCCGTGGGGGTGCACTATCTATATTGCTTTACAGTAATGAAAGCTTTAAACATGATTTAAGATTCGCTTCAGAGTCTCTTTAAATAAATGTCAGCTATTAGCTTGCAGCTCATCTGGTTCATATCAGAATAAAGCAAGGACTGCCTAGAGATTAGCGAATATGTGTTATACAGCACCTGCAACCAGGAAATAGGCTGGAAAGTTACTTGCTGCCATCCAACTGCGCCATGCAACTGTGTCAAATGCTGACATGTGTGGTTACAAACGCTGTCATTTGGTGTGGTTACAAACGCTGTCATTTGGTGGCATTAAAATGCAGCTAGTAGGCAATCAGACAGCAGATCGGACAAGAAGCGCAATTCAGCCATCAATTTAAACCATGCCTTAGTAAGTTAACTCCACAGTGTGTGGTATTTGTCTTGGCCACTAACAATCCAATTTCTAACAAAAAATCGTTCAAGCCATCAGATAATTCTGATCGGGAAGAAAAATCGTTCACGACGGCATCAACAAACTAATTTTTGCTTCCTATCAATCACAACCAACAAGAAAATCCAAATTTTGGTTTGACGAAAATCCAATCGGACGACTATTTTTATAATCATCAGTGCAGAATGAATCAGAAAGCAAGGTTGGTGTTTTCTCTAATGTTCCCACTGATACATATGGTAAAATACATGAGGGTGCTTCGTCTCTGGTTCCCTTTAAAGTGGACCCAAACCAAAATTTTTTTTTTTTATTCAAAATATTTAGTTGCACCACTCTGACATATACAAAGATAAATAAACACTCCTTGAAGCCTATGAGCATTTCAGTACATGCTTTTCACCCTTCTCTTTTCATAACTAGGGTTATACAGGTGGCAGCCATTAGCAATTCCTCCATTGCTGGACACCACCTACTCCATCAGTTTGCCGGATTCTGTCCCGGCAATATGAAATGGAGGGGGAGGGGGGGGGGGGTTTCCTCCAATAAATGTAAAATATTTTAGATTTGTCATCATGCAGCTGAAAAAAGGCTGCTATTTATTATTATAATTTAGAAAATAGATTTTTTTTCTGAAATCTTGTATTTTTAATTTGGGTCCACTTTAACCTCTTTTTATACTGACAGTTTTGGAACAGCAGTGGCTCTGCAAAATATATCTTCTTATCATTTCACTAAGGGCCTAAAGCTATAAAGAGAGAAACATTCTCTCTTGCCTGTTTACAGTTCAAACAATTAATCCGGTCCATGGAAAAGGTTGTTTTTTAAAAACATTGCTTGATCCTGATTGAGTATATAAACTAGTAAAAGTAAAAACGTCTCTTTTTATAGCATCAGGTACTAAAAGCACCTGACTGTAGTGGTAAGGGTTGACATTGTAATTATCAAGGATTGACCATTAGCCAGATGGCAAATAAGCTTTTCCTGCTTGAGTAATAAGACAGGTTATCTATTAACGTACAGTAAATGAATTAGTTACTAGAAATAACTGGGGTGGTGATTCTTTATACATAATAAGAACAATAGTTATTAATCAGAGCACATGAGAGTCTGGGAGGTAAGTAGTGGAAAGAGTAAATCAGACACTCGGAGATAGTTAGTTAGAAATGTCAATGCCCTCCCCAGGGCCGGATTTGTACTTTTTAACATCCAAGGCCCAATGTTATTAACTGCCCACCACACAACCAACCTCCCTCTGACTTGGATTTTTATGGTGGAGGGAGGGACAGGGTCACATAGTAGGGGCAACTAGGAGGGGAGAGACGGAAGGTCACGCTGAGTACTTCTGGGTGGGAAGGGAGGGTAATTCTGGGGCATGCAGGATGGGGGATGCAGGATTACACTGGGTGCTGCAGGAAGGGGTGGGGGTGGGGGATCACTGGTGATGCAGGGTGGGAGATGGAGTATTACACTGAATTCTGCAGGGTGGGGGTGGGGGACTACTGGGTGCTGCAGGGTGGGAGATGGAGGATTACACTGGGTGCTTCAAGGTGTGCGATGGATGATTACTGGGGGCTGCTGGGTGGAGGATTATACTGGATGCTGCAGGGTGGGGGATGCAGGATTACTAGGTGCTGCAGGGTGGGGGATGGTCAGGATTACTGGGTGCTGCTGGGATTATACTGGATGCGGCAGGTTAGGAAATGCAGGATTACACTGGGTGCTGCAGGCAGGGTGGGGGATGGTCAGGATTACTGGGTGCTGCAGGGTAGGGAATCTCCCTTTGGAGATTGGTGGAGGGGGGCTGGTCTCATGCTGGGTGATGACCCTTACTTCTCTCTCCCCAGCAGACACCTGGCCCAGTCTCCTTTATAACTGCGGTTGTCTCTGGCTCATCCGTTTGTTTCTCGGAGAGATCTCGTTATGCACCTAGGGGACTTCCATTCATCACCCTCCATGGCACGCTCTCACTCACTAATTTGTGATGTCAGTTACGTGCGGCCCCAGCACCCAGCTATACCCAGCGGTACTGATAGGCAAGACCTGTGGAGGAGGGTGGGGATGTTCTGAGTGCAGCGGGCCCGATTATGAAATCGTGCATCCGTCTAAGCACCCTAGGCCACAACCTGTGGCTCTTGCCCAAATCTGGCCTTGGCCCTACTTGAAAAAAGATTTTTCAATCTGTCCAGCCGTTCCAGTAATTTAGATAACCTACATAAGCAGCTCAGTGCTGTTCTTGACTGTGAGCTTGTTGGCTATGTTCTCGTGGCTGTGCCTGCATAGAAAGCCAAAGCTGGTCATCCATGAGTTGCTCCTCATTTTAGCTCCCCCGCTGTTAATGGGACCACTATTCCAAATCCCTTCCACTCCACAGCACATGTGGCCAACATAACCCCCTACTTCTTACCTCCTAACAAGTGCAGCCACCACCATGAAATGTGCATCTACCCTAATGAGATTATTAGCCCCTCCCATACACATACACACACACACACACATCATTTATGATTGATGTATCCCCGTTGGGACAGAGGCATGACTTCTTCCCTCACTCTCCTGGGGCCCCCTCTTGAGGCACCCTGGTAGCCATCACTCAATCCTATTAACAAGCATATGGGTGCAACAAAGAAGTAGAGTCCCACCTTTCCGTGCCTCATGCGCTGCAAGCCTGGCTGTGACTCATACGGCACTATCTGTTCTACTGCCCTGATGGCGGCCCTGGTGGGTAGGGGTAGAGGAATGTACCCTCACAGCTCTGCCCCCAGCTTCTGCCTTAGAACTGACCTGCAGAAGACTAAGATTCGGGCAGAGAGCGGCCAGGTGGACAGATGAGGAACAGATTAGGGTTACACTGCTGGAGGTGAGATTCCACCACCACCACATTTCTTGGCATGCGTGAGGAGGAGGGTGAGAGGCAGCTGCTGGGGAGCACAGAAAGAGGGCCATAGGAGTAGGAAAAAAGGCCCTCCACCTGGCCGGACCCCAGGTGGAAGGTAGTTAAACCAGTATTTAGAAGGCAGAACAATTATTGGAGGTGATATGTGTATCTTCTAGCTTCATGTGACTTAATTTCCTTTACATCTTGCTGTGTGTTTATTTGCCCTCGCCCCAAGCTCCTCATGTTCTTGTTATTAGCTAAACCATTCGAGTACCCCCTATCGTGAATGACATCATCTCAAGTACCCCTTGACACACATATATTTGTTAGGAATAGTATTTGTTTGTAAATGCTTTCAAACATTCCTTTATGCTTTTAATGAACTAGAAGTATTTATTCAGGCTTATTTATATATGATTTATCATTTTTTAATCCCCAAGCTCACTGTAATAGACTGACTATGACTATTCCAAGTACATTCTGAACCCATCCCAAGTACCCCCCAGGGTACACATAGATATCACGTGTTGAGAACCTAGGAGCTACACTAAGTGAGCTACCATTTCTACAAATTCAATGCCTGTACTATCCTGGCCATGACTAAAACCTTGGACCCTAGTGCTGCAAGCAAGAGTGCTAGCCACTTCAGGTGCATGCACACGGACTGTTCTAGCTCCAGTGGGACCCTGGACAAAAATTACATGGGCCCCCCCAGACCTGCAACACCTCCTACCCCCTTCCATAGACGTGACATTCCCCCTTGTTCCTGAACCCCCTTCCGCCGATAGCACTGGGTTGTCCAACCCCCAGCACTCCCTCAAAGTGAACAGTGGTCCCCTGGGGGTCACTGCACAGTATTCACAGCGGAGTAAATTCACCTGTCTGGCTAGCACGCTCCTCCTTATGTCTGTGTGTTTCCATCTTCACGGACACCTCTGTTCCGTGACTCCTTTATGTTTTCATGCAACAATACCACCAGTTACAGAGGAGAGGTACCTGCAAGGATGAAGACAGAAGGACATAGGCCAAAGGAAGAGCAGACCAATGGGTTTGCCCTGCTTCGAGTACTTTACAGGGGCACTGAAGGCCCTTTATTCACTTGGGGAGAGATCTGGGGGAACCCATTAAGCCGCCTCTGGAAGCCCTGTGCATACAAATGCACAATTTGAATGCAATTTGAGTCACTTGCCAGGATTTAACTCGATACTGCAGGTGACAATGCGAGGCCCATCTCTGTACCGATGCATTGTGAGGCAATAGCTAAAATACACCTTCTGTATCTATGGACGAAGGACGACAGGGTGGAGCACAATGGAGCAGCTTCCATAAGCCGGGAGTGCCAAATGTCAGTTAAAGTGCTAACTCCCAACTTTTTGAGAGAAGAAACAGAAACACCTTTAACTACTACAAGACCGCCAATGGGTTGGCGTCCAGTCCTGGGGCTGCAGTTTGCAGGAGATCGCACGCAGGCTGCGCGCGCATCTCCTGCTCGGGGGGGGGGGAGGGGGGGCGGAGCTCCGTCCCACCTTCAGTTTCCGAATAGCGATCGCCGCTCGGGAGACTGTTAGACACGGCTGTCCCCCTGGGGCACTTGAGAGCGATGTGCTCTCAAAGGCAGAAGCCTATGACAGCCGATCGCCAGGATTGGCCGGCTGGGAGGTGGGAGGGGTTTTAAAAAAAAAAAAAAAACCGAGTAAGCAAAATGTATTAATAAAATAGTAATGTAAATATTTATTTTCAAAAAATAAACACTGTGGGAAGGAATCAGACCCCACCAACAGAAAGCTTTGTTGGTGGGGAGAAGAGGGGGGGGGGGATCACTTGTGTGCTGAGTTGTGCGACCCTGTAGCTATGCCTTAAAGCTGCAGTGGTCAATTAGGGAAAAAATGGCTTGGTCTTTAGGGGGGTTTAGCACCTCAGTCCTCAAGTGGTTAAGACACAACCCTGTCACAACATAGGCACAACACAAAGGATACTCTGCACATTTAAAGTGGGATTGTCACCATAAAAAATCAAATTTCAACAGCAACTGGTCTGAGTGCATTAAGGGATAAAGATGCTAATCCTGCATTCAAATCTTTTTCTGCTGTTATGGTTTGGAGTTATCACATACCTTAGGAGCACTTCCTAGTGTAGACCTCAGTGGGAGTGTCTGAAAACTCTGGGAGGAGGGCGGGTAATGAATACACGATTAGCAAGAGGAGAAAAAAGAGTGAGGGAGGAAATTATGTCAGGATTAGCTTTATTCAAAGGTAACCAAGATGGAAACTGCCTAGAATAGGATTCTCTGCTTTTCCTTTATAAAATTCACAGGAGTCATAACTTGGACAGTGCAATACATCTGTTATGTTATGTAAGTAGAACTAGTATTTATCTATTTATATATGTGTTTTTTATTTCTAGGTTAGCATGGGTGTCACTTGTTCTTTAAGCAAACCTGTGAGGGTGTAAACACATTATATACGCTGCACTTCAGAAAAGTTCTGTATGTGAATTCACTGTCCATACAATTCTATGGGCATGGTCACATCTCTGCATTCTAACAAATTTGAATGAACACCCCCCCCCCCCCCCCCCCCCACACACACACACACTGCACCCACAATAACCTCTTCCATAGCAGCACCCACAGTGACCTCCTCATCTAGCCACCGCTCAGCAACAGTATGACCTCTATTCCCAGCAGACCCCACATTGCACTCTACCCCCAGCTGCACTCACACTGATCTTCCTCCCCCACCACATCCCAGCAACACCCAAAGAAACCTCCCCTCCCCGCAGAACCCACAGTAACTTCTCCCACCTACCAGCAGTGCCAACTGTATTTTTTCCCCCTACACCCCCAGAAGCACCCACAGTAACTAATCTGGAGCAGCTCCCCTAGTTACCTTCCAGCAGCATCCACAGAGACCTCACCTTCCCTGCCACCTCTCAAGAGCACCCACTGTGCTCTCATCCCTCCCCCCCCAGCCACCATGGTCCCATCCACATACATGTAATTAAGGCACCTGGAAATTTGGGCACAGGGTAAAGCCGAAAAACAGCTTACCCTGCTGCTGCAAAAGTCCAGATGGTGTTAATTACTATTCCCCCCTTCAGCCTGCCAGTGACTCAGGAGTAAGACGCATTCAACTTCCAGTTGTTTGTGGCGGCTAAATTATGCTGCTTTTATCGTAATTTGGGCTCCCGTCTTTTGACCACACCCAAATTACTAAGCGCCGCTACAGCCATAATTCACATAATAGTCTATGGTGGCGCTGGCTGCGCCCAAATTTCCAGCCCCATTTTTGCCTGACTCTCTCCCATCCTGCCATCTGCATCTACAATGACTTCTCTCTGTAGTCACCTCCCAGCAACACACACTGTCACCCCTCCCCCTCATCACCTTCCAGCCACACCCACAGCAACCTCTCTACCCAGCCATCCCACAGCTGCACCTACTGTCACTTCTGCTCCCCTCATCTCCCAGGAGCACCCACAAGGACCTCTCCTCTGTAACGCCCCCCACAACTTCCCAGCAGCACCACAGTGATCTCTCTGTCCAGTCATGCCCCATCAGCACCAGTAACAACCTCTCACTCACCCAGCAGCACCCACATTGACCTCTCCCCACCCTCACACCACCTGTGAAAGGCTTTGCCCACCTTGCCATCAACTCCCCAGCTCCACCAATGGTCTCTACTTCCTGATTCCCCTTCATGACGTAATTATACTTCATGCAGGAAATCAGAGAGGCAGAAGCTGTTATGGAGGATGGACTGGTAAATCCATTGCTGGAGGAGGCGAGTCTCTTTCTCAAACCCTAACACTGCACATAGCTCTGCATATACTAGGGGACTACTGGAGGTGGATCACTAGACCACCAGGGAATACTGTAAGGGGGATGAGGGGCCACTAGACCACCAGGAAAGGCTATATCGGGATTGAAGAACAACTAGAGGGAAGGGGGCTTATTGTGAGGGACAGGGGGGTACTTCTAGACCACAAGGGAAAGTTATACGGGGATGAGGGAGGCTACTAGATAACCAAGACATGTTGTGAATGAGAGAGGAAGCCACTAGACCATCAGGAAATACTGTGAGGGTGGTGGTGGAACTATTAGATCCCACAGCATAATGTAGGGGGGGGGGGGGGGACCACCATGGAATTATGTGAGGGAGGTGGGGGACCACTAGACCACTAGAGAATACAATATGGGGATGGGTGGGCACTAGACCACAAGGGCATACTGTAAGGACAGGGGCCACCAGAGAATATTTTATTTTAAGGAATGTTCACTAGATGGGGAGGGGGTCCGTTAAACTTACATAAACTACCAGAGAAAACATTCTAAGGGGGGGCAACTATGAAACCCGGGAGTGCTACATGGGGTAACTGTGAACAATTAGACTACCAGGAAAGTGTATATTAGAGGGGGGACCACTAGACCACCTGGAAATACTATAAGGGGTGGGGGGAGAGCTGAATTGCTAGAGCACCAGGAAAAACTATAAGGGTAAGGGGCACTGCTCACTTAGGCTGGGCTGCAGACCAAAGGGCATTATCTTTTGGGATTTACATGGGTACTCTGTTTAATTATGTTTAGAGTATTTTGGGAGGGGGCGATTCTTCCTACTTATGTTTGATGGTTTAGGGTGAGGAACTCTGCCTATTATGGTACTACTATGGTAGGGGGAAACCCTGCCTATTTATGTAAAAACGCTGCCTTTATATGTTTGGGAAACATGCTGCCTAATGATGTTTTTTGTTGTTGGAAACACTGACGTATCTTTTGTTTTGGGGAAAAGAGCTTTTTTTTCATCAGATTGGGATTTGGGGTGTAAGGCAGGGGACACATTTGACTGTTTTTGTGTGCGTTTTGTGCACAGCATATTATGCGCTGCGTAATATGTTGGAGCTTTATAAATACAATAAATAATAATAAAATAATAATGTTAATCGATGGACTAGTTCACACTTGATATGTTTTTCACGCGCAGAAAAAAACTGTCATTGTGTATGATGACTCTGCACATTCTGTCAGTTTTCTCTATCAATTACATCAGCTGCTGTGAAAAAAACGCACGCGTTTTTCTGCAAAGAAACACACTTGGGACCATATGCAATTCACTTTTACACCTGACTTTTCTCCTAGGAGATAATTTTTCATCTTCAATTTAACATAACTTTCCAGCACTTTTCAACTAAAGAAAGTACCAAAAAGTAAATAAAAGGACTATCAAAATTATTTTGAGCATTTTCTTGCTTTCTGATGACTTAAAATGCATTTTATTGACAAATTTAAAAATATCACCTAGTTGAAAACTCAGGTGAAAAAATGTATTGCATATGGGCCCTGGTGTGCAGATTTTGTATGCAGAAAAACGCGTGCAGAAAACTGAAAGACAAGTGTGTTTCCTGCCTAAGGGCAGAGATGATGAGGTAAGCCAGCTAGAAAGTCCATAGGGAAATTTCATGAACATGATTGGGTGGACAGCACCCCCTCAAACTGCTAGGCAGTGTTGCCAACTCATCCCTTTAATTACTGACACATATGAATTATACAGGTTCCGGGGCTAGGTAGATGCAGGTAAGGCACCGATTATGTGTAAGTAGCCCCAGAACCTGTATAACTTAGATGTGTCAGTAATTAAAGGGATGAGTTGGCAACACTGCTGCTAGGTTTCAGGTAAGTTGTAGAAATAATACGCTCACACTTTTCGGCCAATTAGGATGCTTCAAATTGTAGATGTTGCTGTGATTGGAGAACTGTTCTCCATGGACATTCACACTGGCTCAACCATACTAGCTCAGAGAGGAGTAGGTTCGCCCAGTATGGGGCCCAGACATTTCTGACTGCAGTCCTGTGATACTTGACAGGCAGCTAATTAATTAATCAGTTGTCAAGTAATTAATAATTAGTGTCTGGATTTGATTTTCCCCAAAGTTCCAGTTGTCCCTAGGGGTATTCTGTGTCCTGTGGAGCAACAAATTGCATGAAAGTCAGAATCAGTGCTCACTCCTATGCAGGCGTAATTAGCATCACAAAACAGAAACCATGAATTCTCCTTTTCAGTACCCGCACTAATCCATAAGGTAGCCACACATGGGACAGTTTTCTAAATATTGTTTTGATTCGACCAATGGAATCCACCTTTCATTGAGAGTTTTGAATCCACCTTTTATTGAGCGTTTTGAAGCAACTGTTCAATTTAACACACACGTGTGTTCGAGATTGCAGCAATTTCGCAAAAAAAAAAGATTGTATATGTCGAAAAAGTTGGTTGGTTAGAAACCCCTCCTGCATGGCAACTTTTCACTCAATAATCAATTTTTGATTATTTTGCATTTTATAGAACTACATATTTCACTGTAATATTTATAACCATTTTCCATCTCTGTACATCAATATCTCACACTATAATTATTTGCTGTTTAGCATTACAATTATCACTGAGTACTAGGTTGCTACTTATTACCACACTTTATTTTGCTACAAACATTCAATGATTTCTGTTTATTATATAAATACAGTTACATAGTATGATAATTCTACCCCAAAAAATACCCCTCTCTCTCTCCATCCTTTTATGTTGTTTATACAAACAACAAAGATTAGTACATACTGAATAGTTATATAAAAGTTATTCTGGTTGAATACTATTTGACAATCCATCACACACCATACAATTCTAGTCTAAATGGATCTAAAATTTTCAAAGCATTTAATCTCCAAAAAATCAAGAAAACAAGAAATCTGATCAGATTTCTCAATTGAAAAAAAAAAACTTTTCAATTTTATGGTACAACTGATAGTTTAAATCGATTTGGGGTAAAATCGAACAGAAAAATTGTACCGTGTGTGGCCACCTATAGACTGGTAGTGACTACCTTATGGAAAAAATATATCTGCAGGTAAATCTAACAGAAAATTGTATGGTGTGGCATTAATTCATCAAAGGTACACACTATACAATTTTCTGTTAGATTTACCTGCTAGATAGATTTTTGCACCAAAATCCAACAGGAAATTGTATGGTGTGTACCTAGGCATAAGGATTCTTTATACTAGGTACACCATACAATTTTCCAGGGCTGTGGAGTCGGTACAAAAATCTTCCGACTCCTCGGTTTATGAAACCGCGAATCCAGCTCCGACTCTGGGTACCCAAAATGGCTCCGACTCCTCGACTAGTCTAATACTTAACTGGGCTGTGGATTTTGTACAAAAATCAGACGACTCCGACTTCCGACTCCTCAGTTTATGAAATCAACGACTCCGACTCCGGGTACCCAAAATTGCCCCGACTCCGACTCCTCGACTCTGACTCCAACTCCACAGCCCTGCAATTTTCTGACAGATTTACCTGCCAGATCGATTATTTCCAACATGTCCGATCTAAATTTCGATTGATTTTTCGATTTTCCGATCGTTTTTCTGATCAATTTCCATAGAAGTGAACGGAAAATTGATTGGAAAACGATCAGAAAAATTATCGGTAAATCGATAGAAATGCAGATCGAACATGTTGGAAATAATTGATCTGGCAGGTAAATGTGCCAGAAAATTGTATGGTGTGTACTTAGCATTATGCTGGCAATACATGAGATTTTTTGGCAGATAGATGGTTCAATAAGATAATTTCCGACTTGTCTGATCTGATTTTTCGATCGTTTTTCTGATCAATTTCTCATAGAAGTGAATCGAAATGGATCAAAAAAAAAAAAAAAAAATGTTTGTAGGTAATATCTTTTTTATTCTTTTTATTGTTTTATGTTGGTAATATTTTAAATCTACAGAGCTGAGCTGAATAAATTTTGTTTTATGCCACAATATTAGTTTCCTCCAGCAGACACCTGCTGCACTTCCGATCACCTAGCTAATGAGCAGGTTACATGGTTATTTGGGTTGAAAAAAGACATAGGTCCATCGAGTTCAACCAGAGTAAATGATGCTTGCTTAGAAAGGGACAGTGGGAAGCTGCAGTGTGTGGCTCCTTTAAGAGTTAAGAAACTTGAGATTTGTTTGCGCAACAGTCAGTGCAGCGGAGCCGCCAAAGTGTCTAGACTGTCACGTGCGTGGAGGCAGCCAATGGGGCGCCCCGTGCAGGGCCCATGTATGTGTGTGAGAGCGTGAGCACAAAGAGCAGCAGCCTGAGCGGCGAGCAGAGTGTGCAGAGACCGGAGAGGCAGCACCGGCGCCGGGGACAGCACTGTATTATCAGCACGGACGGGACGCAGAGCAGGTGACTGCGCAGGCGTGCACGGAGCACAGAGCACAGCTTGGAAGCGCCAGGTCGGCGGACTCCCGTATTGTGCTGGGGAGACAGCGAGCAGCACGGGGATTAGTGTGCACAGGCTCTGGCTGCTGCTGCGGTACAGCGGCTCTCTGGCTGGAGAGGCACATCGGGCGCAGCATCCCGGTCCCCAGGATGTCGGCTCTGCGCTGCACCGGACTGCGGGCTGCCCCGGCCATGTGACGGCTTGTGAAGGAGGACTCCGCTGCGAGATGTGACCCGAGTGCCCGGCTCGGCTCTCTGCTGCAGCTGCCCCGTCTGTGTTGGAGTCCCCAGGCAACCTTCCCGCAGGTAGAAGAGGACCAGTGACCCTCCGGCGCAGGAGCGCAGAGGTGGCCCCGCGGAGCGCCACGCCCCCCACCCAGCTGTGCCGCCCCCGCGCAGCCTCATGCCCGCACCCCCAGCTTGCCCCGGGCACTGAGGCTACGGTGGCCCGGGCGTATCCCCGGGGGCGCCGCATGTTCAAGTCCAGACGTAGCGGGCTGGTTCGGCGCCTGTGGCGGAGCCGGGCGGGTGGTGATGGCGGGGTGTCTTGCTGCGGTCTGTCCGAGCCGCCCGCCGGGTCCCCCGAACTCCGGGCTGCGGCATCTGGCGTGCTGAAGCGTCTGAAGGAGCAAGCTCTGTGCGCCCTGCTGGAGGCGGTGGAGTCTAAGGGGGCAGCGCCCGTAGGCTGCGTGCTGGTGACCCGGACTGGACCCCCTCCTCACCTGCTGATGTGTAGACTGTTCCGCTGGCCTGAGCTGCAGCATCCCGGGCAGCTGAAAGCCCTAAGCGGGTGTTCGGGGGCTGGAGGAGCCGAGAGCAACAGCGTGTGCTGCAACCCTTACCACTATAGCAGGTTATGTGGACCGGGTGAGTGATCCAGCCAAGACCTTCCACAGTCACATTGCTCTGCTATTATGTATAATAATGTGCTTCTGGTGTCTGTCTCGGAAATATCATTCTTTGCCGAATAGGAAGTTGTGTTCTAAGATCTTATTTCTGAGTTTGTTTCATGCAAAATATGTTACAGAGTAACTGAGCATACAGTTTTCGATGTTCATAATGTCACTGATCTGAGATCTCCTTGCTACAGCTGCATAGTCAGTGGCATATCAGCACCTTTGGGTATGGTTTCAGTGCATGTTCCCTGCAACTGGCTATTTATGCTGTTTTTAGTTTTTCTGTACTCAACTAAGTGCATGCCTTTTTTAGTTCTCTACCCAAGTGCAAAAAAGTCTATTTGGCAGTTACCGGTAAGCTTTTGATTAACAGAAAATTCCTGGAGAAAACCAGGTAATTGTTACTTTTGCTTCTTCTTTTGCTGTTCAAGTAAGCATTTTGTTTTCTTTTGCAGTCACACTTTTGGCTGATGGGTTGCTTTTACTTTAGGCCCCGTTCACACTTGCGTTTTGGCAAATAAACGGACCGGATCCTGACCTGATCAGAACCGTACGGTTCCGATCCGGTCCGTTTGTATCAGGCATGCATCAGGCTGCCATCCGGATCCGTGGGCAAAAAATAGTGAAATTTAAATTAAAAAATGTTGGGGTCAGCAGAAGGTGCATGTGTAGAATCAAGTTCCTCCGCTGTAGGCCTCACCTCCACCTCCGACATTCTGCCAAACAGCTCCAGCACGTCTGTCACTGCTGCTCCACTCCAGACATGCTTGGCCCATGTGTCCCCATCCGAAATGGCCGCTTGGATACGCATAGGAAGTGGGGTAGAATGTCAGGTTTTTGTAGGCAGTGTGTTCTGTGCCTTCCCTTCCCCATTGGTTTCTGTGTTCCTGATGGTGCTGTCAGGCTCAAGTCCGGGTGCGTTGGCCTGAGATCCGGACCCAAAAAATAGCGCATGTTGGAAAAGAGTCCGGATCCGATCCGGCTCCGTACTGTACGGAACGGACACGTGTGAACGTCCGCATAGACTTTACATTGCTATGCGGAACGTATGTTCCGTTTGTACAGTATGCGGTCCGGATCAGATCCGGAAAATCAGGATAGCGAACGCTAATGTGAACCGGGAGTGGCCCCAGCTAGGTCAGACACATTATGCCCGAAAGACTAGCATTGCGCCACAGCAGTAGAAAAGTCTCTGGATGCCCAGTTTAGCAGAAGATGTGAAATCCATGTAAATGACTAAATTTGTTATAGCTATACTTGACAATTTCTTGTAATTGTCCTGTAAGTAAAGTGGCTGACTCCCAATTACTGCTGAGGCTGGGTTCACACTGGCAAAACAACTTTCCATTTATCGGAACAGAGCAAATCCTATGTGAAAGCAATAGGATCTGTTTGCATCTGTTCATTTGTAGCGGATCTGTTTGGTGTCTCTTCAGATCGGCCAGAAAAGCGGATGCCTACAAAGTCAATGAAAGCCTATGAGAACAAACAGTGTCCATTGTAGGATGTACACAAATTCTTTGTGTACTTGCTGCCATCACTTTCCTCCCCTGCAATTGCTGCCTGGGTCCACTACACTGGAGAAGTGCTGGAATAGAGATCTGGGGGCGCTGGTCTACTTTAGAGGACCCAGCAGGAAACCTCTTATGGAAATTTAGCTAACAGCTCCCTCTCGAACTGCTAGGTTTTCAATAGGTTGTGGTAAACTACACCTACGCTATTCAGCCAATCACAACAGGGATATTTGAGGGAGCAGACTGGTATTGTACTTTTTATTTTCTGGTTGAACTCGATGGACGTATGTCTTTTTTTTTTTTTTTTTTTTCTTCAACCCAAATAACTATGCAACAACAATTTATGCTGAAGATGGTGCTTTGATTGGAGAGCTGTTTCCTACTGGGTCCCCTAAAGCGACTAGTGCTGACCTGAGCCCCATCAGAAGCATCAGGCCGGTTTCACACTGCAGATTGGCACCCGGGGGCCGCATTGCCGTAAACAGGCCTTCGGAGATTACTGCGTTAGTACACAGTAATCCCATTCTGGCAGCCGGCTAAGCAGGAAGTGATGCTGACTTCCTGTGGCCAATGCAATCACGTGCGCAGAAGCATATTAAAAAAAAAATACGCTTCTGCACGCGCGACGTGTAAAACCTTTGGCAGGTTTCCATACACAAGCACGCGTCGCCATAAACTTACATGACTTCCGGTCACAGCAGGACCGCGCGGCAATGTAGATCTGTCCTTGTGTCAGGGATGCGGTGAAAAGTCACTTTCATCATGCTGCACAGCGTATGTATGACTGGCCCCATAGACTTTCATTGGGCTGAGGTGGGGTGCGGTAAAATTGTAGCACCGCCCCAGTGTGAAAGGACCCTGAGGCCTCCATTTGATTGCAACAGACCAGTGATGATCCTCCCTGGTTTGAGGTAGAATACCCATTGATCTGTTGCAGCTTAACAGGGCGCCTCAATGCTTCTGCTAGGGAACAAATCTGTATACCAGTGCTTCTCCCATGCAGTGGACCAGAGTGGCAGAGGAAGCAAATATGACAAGTATACCAAGCTGGTGACAACGGAAACTGAATGAAAAAGCTGACTCTCAACTTAAAGGAAAACTGAAGTGAGAAGACTATGGAGGCTGTCATGTTTGTTTTATTTTAAACAATACCAGTTGCCTGGCAGCCCTGCTGGTCTGGCTGCAGAAGTGTCTGATTAAGGGCTCATTCACACTACAGAGCGCATACAAACACGATTTCGTGCATGTTGCCATTGTGCGGCCATCACACAGAATACACGTGATGCACTAGGAGCGCAGATGTCGGCAGACAACCCATCAGGAGAATGTGTGCGTTGTGCAATTAGATGTTCCCAGAAGCATTACATCGTAACGCATGGGAACGTACACCTGTGATGTGAATGGTAACATGAAAGTCTATGGACTTTCATGTTGCCATGTAGATCATACACTATGTGCGTTGCGTCAAAACTGACAGCGCAGCACATAGGGCTCTATTCACTAAGAGGCAAAAACACCGCAAAATTTTACCGCTAAATTTCCACCAGCGGTAAACTCCGCATTTTTTCCACATTCACTAATATTTCCCGCATGTTTTCCGCATGCAGGAAAAAAGATGCGGACACAGCTATTATTCATGCGGTAAAAAGGTCGCATGAAAAGTGTTTAAAAAAAAAAAATGAAAGTCCAGCAAGCACAGCTCTTAAGCCTCCAGACTTCATTAAAGTCAATGGGATGCGGAATATATCACCTACTACTTGTAGGTGATAAAAAAATCGGTAAATAACGACAAAATGATGCGCCTGAACATTTTTGAGAATTGATTTTTTTTTTTTTGTATTGCGGAAAATACCGACTTTTGCAGAAATTTTTTCGCATGAATCCCGCACTATTACCGCACTTTTTCCACATGCGGAAAAAACATGCGGAACATTTTGAGAATGTCAACTTGACGGTGTTTTGGACGCAAACTTCCCGCATGTACTTTACCGCATGCTTTGAGAATAGAGCCCAAAGTGTGAATGAGCCCTAACAACAGAAACAAGCATGCAGCTAATCTGTCAGATCTGACAATGTCAGAAACGCCTGCTCTGCTGCATGCTTGTTCAGGGTCTATGGTTGAAAGTATTAGAGGCAGAAGGTAAGCAGGGCTGCCAGGCAACTGGTATTGCTTAAAAGGATATACACATGGCAGCCTCCATATACCTCTCCCTTCAGTTGTCCTTTCAAGAGACTCTGAAGTCTCATAAAATTCCACTTTTTATGTAACAGTTGCCTTCAGCAGTATCGCCCAAGCTAAAACACAGCATCCCAGCATCAGATCTCTGGTTTTAACGCTCCCCCTCCACCCCCAAATCTCCATGGGAAAATGCGGGGAGCACTTCCTCATAGAGGCTGAGCTTTGGGCTATAGCACTGCCTCCATGTGTGTCAATCCCAGCTGATCGCCGCCTCTTCCCACCCCTCTGTCTTCCTTCACTGAGAGGGGCGGGGGAGAGGTGGAGATCCGTGGGAATTGGCGTGAATGGAGGCAGAGCTGCAGCTCAAGGCTCTGCCTCCCCAGGCAGCAAAATCCACGACCGGGAAAGTCATGGATTTTCCCCCCGGTATTTGGGGGATTTAAAACCAGCGATCTGCCGCGGAAAGGCAGCGTTTTTAGTTAGGGCGATACTGCTGAAGGTAACTGTTACATAAAAAGTGGCATTTTATGAGACTTCAGAGTCTGTTTAACAAACTGTTCCATTTTAAATGCAAAATTGTTTACTTTTAGTTTTTCATTTGATATAGTGGGAAACCTGCTGAACCCTTCTGCCTAGTGTAGTGTTGGAACACTCCCCCTCTGATCTTGTCCACAGACCTTTTGAATGTAACATGAAATTAAATTGGGCAGTTTTTCTGTTCTGTAATTAGCAGAAACTCCTCTGGGTTGTACCAGAACTTGGTTCAGGCTACTCGATACTAAACTATTAAGTAATAAGCCTTTTAACTCTCTTTTGTAAAGCGATATTTTTAATTCACTCCCTGACAGGAAGTTAACCCTTTGACTCGGAAAACAATAAATACAATGTATTTATTCTTAAAATTGCGAACACAATCGCCGCACAAAACTATTTTGTGAGCGTTCAGTTCTCTTCCTATACCTTCCGTTAGAGCAAAATCGCCTAAAACGCCCTTAGTGTAAGCAAGCCCTAAGAGAGCATCGCCAGGATTGTCAAAACCACTTGACTACTTACTCTACTTGCTGCAGAACAGTGTTGCAATATTCAGCTGCCTCTTTAGCATTAGACATTGGCAAATCAGGAATTGTGTATATGTGCCAACCTACAGTACTTAGGTGTGTGTGTGTGTGTTTTGTTTTTTTATTTGTTACAATGTAAGGGTCAAAGCATTCTTGAAGTCAATGGAAACATCCGGTAAATTTAAAAAAAAAAAAAAAAAAAACAGATTTACTTACCTGGGTTTTTCTCCAGCCTCCGGAAGCTTGTGTCTTTTGCCACAGCTCCACTCAGTCACGCAGGGTCCCCTCCGTAGCAGTCGGCAGCTACTACACCTGCGCTGCTCTCGTTTACGCTCCCGTCGCCAGGAGCATTCTGTGCCTGTGCAGAATGCTGTCAGGAGCGTAACCGTGAGAGGCACGGCCGCACAGGAGCCAGTTGGCAGATGCTACAGAGGAGCTCCCTGGGTGACCAGCTGTGGCGAGGGACACACAAGCTTCCAGGGGCTGGAGGAAGCCCCAGGTAAGTAAATCTGTTTGTTATTAATTTGCCTGATGTTTCCTTTAAACTTTAAATTCAAAAACCTGTTGGGCTTTAGTTCTCCAAACCTCCTGCTGTTTGTTGTCTTCAAGACAAGAACATTTTATATTGCGCTTTTCTCCTGGCGGAGTCAAAGCGCCAGAGCTGCAGCCACTTAAAGTGAGCCTCCGGACTAAAAATCTACTCAGCAGAACTGAAAAGGCTTGGTGTTTCACAGCATCAGAACTTTGTTTTTCTTACCAAAGCATCATTTTTAGCTGCATTTTTAGCTAAGCTCCACCCATCAAAGAAAACTTCCTGGGCTTTTTTCCCTGATGCTGTGCAAAGCATGATGGGATTTCCTATGTTGTTGTTCACGTTGCCTAGCAACTGGGAGGGGTGATCAGCACATAGAACAGTTGGAACTGTGTCTCCTGTTCCCTGTCACCTCCTTTCAACCAAAAAGATGGCTGCCCTCATGAAATCAAACATTTGCCTGTTCTTTTAAAACAGGGTGGGTAAGAGATTATATTATCTATATTAATTAACGTAACTTAATGACAGTATGTTTGTTTAGGCTGAAGTTCCTCTTTAAGGAGTGTGCCATATGCGACTAGGATCATTAGGGAACCTTGCCCAAAGACTCCGTACTGTTTTTTTTTTATGTGCTGGCTTGAGCACAGATTTGAACCCTTGTCAAAGGGGTCAAATCGTAAATCAGAGGCAACAGCCTTACCAGTATGCCATCCAGCTGATTTCAGCCCCTCCAAACCCCCCCCCCCCCCCCGCCTCCCTCCAGCGTTTTGCAGGAGTGATTTTTCCGCGATTTAATGCGGAAAAATCACTGGACACTGTCCCCCCCCCCCCCCCCCCCCCACAATCGTGTTTAGCGTTTCTATAGCACTGAAACTCGATCGCTGGGAAATCGCCTGAAAATGGTGCAGGCTACGCGTTTGATTTGCGTTAATCGCCGGCAATTAACGCAAATCGCCCAAGTGTGAACAGGCCCATAGGGTATCATTGCACTAGCGCTTTAAAAAGCGCTGGCGCTTGAGCGTTTTGCTGAAATCGCCAGCAAAATGCTCTAGTGTGAATGGGCCCTCATAACTTAAATCCTGGATTTTTATCCTTTTTTAATCCAGGGCTTTGGAGTCGGAGTCGGGGCAATTTTGGGCACCCGGAGTTGGAGTCGGAGTCGTTGACTTCATTAACTGAGGAGTCGGATGATTTTTGTACAAAATCCACAGCCCTGTTAAATATTAGACTAAGGAGTCGGAGTCGAGGAGTCGGAGCCATTTTGGGTACCCGGAGTTGGAGTCGTGGTTTCATAAACTGAGGAGTCGGAATTGGAGTCGAAAGATCTTTGTCCCGACTCCACAGCCCTGTTTTAAACTAAAATAAGAATATGGGAATCTAGGAAAGTCATTTTGAAGGCTAGGACGCTTTGGCAGCACATGCGGCGGCAATAGGAAAAGTGCTATGCCAGTGGATCCCTATTGGGGTGGTCCCATTAGGAGGATTTTGTGAACAATCCTGGAGCAATTGCATCGGTGGCTACAGTACCCAAATCACAATTTCTCCTGGAAATTGCGGTACTTCTGTGATTTAGCACATCGCAGGTCTTTGTGATTCTGCCTGTAGTGGGTCCCGGCCCTTAGTATGAGTTTTCCAACCAATGCAAATTTGTCATTTTTTTTTTGCAGTACAATGAACGTCAATAGGCTAGTTTCCGTAATCTGTACATTTGCTGCTTGCAAATGTGTGGTAACAAACTTTACAACCTGCTGCATTTTTTTTCTTTCTCTTTTTGCATTTACTAGCTAACTTACAAAAAGTTGAAAGCTTGTGTGTTTCACACAGGAATAAGCCATTAGAACTGATCGCACATTTAAAATCAATGGGCAGTTTTATTATTATTTATTTTTATATTAGACATTTTAAGGGCTGTCCAGAAAAAGGCAAAAAGTTCCTTGCGCTCCCACACCAGATTACACAGATTCTCAGATACTCAGATGCTCCTCTTTAATTCAATGCACTTGTGCTGCTCAATGTGGGGTTCAGCAATGTAGATCTATGTAAAAATAGAGCGCTCCATAGTGCATTTTATCAAAGGGAAAATTTTATATGAAAGGTTAAAATTATTATACTCACAAACGTGAATCTCAAGTTTGCTTGTCAGCTGTACAGCCAGCCGCTTAAAACACTGGATGGTGGATGATAATGCGCTGTGGCCAGCAGCGCGATCTCCGACAGCCCAGGCTACCGGAGATCGCGCTGCTGGCCACAGCGCGTTATCATCCACCATCCAGTGTTTTAAGCGGCTGGCTGCACCGCTGACAAGCGAACTTGAGATTCACGTTTGTGAGTATAATTTTTAACCTTTCTAATAAAATTTTCCCTTTGATAAACGCACTATGGAGCGCTCTGTTTTTACATAGATCTTCAGGGCTGTACAGAGTATATTGTCTTGTCACTAACTTTCCCTCAGAGGGGCTCACAATCTAATCCCTACCATACTCATGTCTGTGTATGAATCCCTACCACAGTCATACGTCTCTGTATTTATACTGTATATTGTGTAATGTATGTATCATATTTTAGGGCCCATTTAGGCTGAAGCCAATTAACTTGTCTGTATGTTTCTGGGATGCGGGAGGAAACTGGTGTGCCTCCAGGAAACCCATGCAGACACAGGGAGAACATACAAGCTCCATGCAGATAGTGTCCTGTTTCCATCTGATAGCATTTTTTTTTTTTTTTGTGAGCAGGAAAACTGATAGCAAGGCGCATTTTTCCAGACGCGGTGTGTACGTTGCAGGTTTATGGAGAATGCGAGCGTAAAGGCACGTTGTCTGGAAAAACGCATGAGAAGACGTGCCTGGAACTACAGGGGGTAATTGGAAATTCAGTCCGATTGTTGTGCATTGTATCACAAGCATGGAAAGATTTGGTATTTTTTGGCTATGTTTAGGGGCCTGGTACAGCATCTGATAGGGATTCGGCTACTTCTGAGCAGACCTCCTGCTTGTTTATATTTGTCATTGAGCAGTGTGGGCAGCGTGCCTGCAGAGTTTGTAGGCTTTTTTTCATTGTTTTGCAGAACACAGTGGAAAACTTGGATCGTGACATGTTCTGTCCACATGTATTCCATCAAGTCTGACTAATGTTCATGTACTGAAGGGTACCCGGTTAGCACATTGCTTATAGGGTTCTAATCTACTGCAGGCAGTTATTTTGTCGCCATTTGGTCATTGTTCACTTGGTCAGTTTACCGTGTGTGTGTGTGTGTGTGTGTGTGTGTGTGTGTGTGTGTGTGTGTGTGTGTGTGGCTTGTCTACTTATTTTCTCCAAACCCAGTTGATTTGTGATGTACCCCTTCAAAGGACAGTTGAATAGATGTCTGTATGTCCTATGTTTTATAGTGACTTCATTGTTTTGTCATGTAAACGTGACACAATTCTAAAGGTGCGTACACACGCACTACATCCGCAACCACTGGTCAGTCAGACCCTCCTGCTGGGCGGACGTTCAGCTGACAGTAGCGTATGTGTACGCGCTGTCGGCAGACTGATAAGGCTGTTTCTGAACGATCCGCTGAGCGGATCGTTCAGAAACAGCCTGCCTGACAGACTGTACACACTCACTACTGTCGCTGGAACGCCTGCCCAGCGGGAGGGTCCGACGGACCCGTTGCCGGCGGTAGTGTGTGTGTGTATGTATATGTGTGTATGTATATGTGTGTGTGTGTATGTATATGTATATGTGTGTGTGTGTATGTATGTATATATGTATATATGTATATATGTATATATGTATATATATGTATATATATGTATATATATATGTGTATATATGTGTATATATGTGTATATTATATTATATTATATTATATTATATTATATTAGTATGTATCTATATCTATGTATGCTTTGCAGGACCTGCAAGGAGGATGCTTCTCTATATGGCTGAAAGGCCTAGGTACAAAATGGTTCATACCTATGAAAAATAGTGCTTGCAGGCAGCTCTTTCCTACTACACAAGTCAAGTGGCCACTCCTCCTCTAGAAGGTACCATGGTGGTCTTGGCTTACCGATAAGTGACTTGGCGCTTGCACCCATAGTTTTTGAATAAACGCAAACAGGTGGCAAGGCTTTATAGGATATGACTGTGCTGCCTCAGCAGCACAGGTTCCTCTCTCCAAGGTGTTTTTTCTGAGCCTTGGTGTTTGGGTGCACACACTCCGCCGCCGGGAGCGTACTACATGCGCAGGTGCAGAATGTTCCTGGCTGTGGGAGCATCACGTGGCTGGACTGCGCTGAATGGCTGAATTACCGGGACTCCTAGCAGAAGATCCAGGTGGCGGAGGAGGACAATGAGGGACTGATTGGCCTGAAGGGGGCTGGAGGAAGCCCCAGGTATGTATAAAACTTTTTTTCTTTTCATCCATCTCAGGTACCCTTTAATTCAGTCACCAAACCAAATTTTAACATATCAAATTATTTGATTTCATGAGCAAAGAGAGTGCATACATTTGCATAAAACAGCATCAACGCAGAATTATTTCCATCTCATTGACCATCTCTATTAGGGCTCGTTTCCACTAGTGCGGTGCGGAATCGCCTGCATTCCACCGCGGACGAAATCGCATGCGGGTGCGATTCTGCATGCGTTTTTGCCGTGATTTCGCATGCGATTCCGCATAGGTAAGGTATATGCGAATTTAACCATGTCACTGCCTGTGTAAATTAACATTAATACCTATGCGAAATCGCATGCGATTTCGCGGCAAAAAACGCATAGTCACCCCGCATGCGATTTCCCTATTAGATACATTAGCGGCGATTCGCGCACATTCCTTCTGCACGCGAAATCTGACGGCTCTGCCGTGCAGATTTCTGCCGCACCAAAAAACGCTCCCGCAGCCGCACAAGTGGAAACGGCCCCATCCACTTACAATGCCTATGCGAATCCGCGTGCAGTGCCCGCATGCGGATTCGCTATAGTGGAAACGAGCCCTTAGTGACACGGCTACACATCAGGCTTTATTCTTACAGCATAGATGTTATTTAGTATATTTAAGAGATTCCTGTGTACACATCATATATACTGTACAGTCACAATCAGATACCTGTATGTATAGCTGACTTTAAAAATACAGGGACTGCTTTATTGAAGCAGCACAAGTAAATAATTTTGTTTTGGTTTATTTCATTTTTGTGGACTAAGCACAGCTATTACTGTATATATAAATTATTTGACTATCTGAGATATAGAACATTTTATCATATTTTCTATTTTAAGTACAGTATAATTTCCTTAGGAGTCGGTGCATTTTTTTCTGGCTCCAGGTACCCAAAATTACTCCGACTCCACAGCCCTGGCTGTAAGTGGCTCTGCACAACCTGCCTTGCGTTATTCTGATGTATTCTGTAGCACTACTGACACACTGATGTGAACGTCCTATTACAATATAATTGTATTGTGTTTGCTTTACAGCTATATTGTCCAAAGCAATGTGTCAGCGTGAAAGTAGCCTGTGTGCCTAGACTTGGGAGGAAGTAGCAAAAGGAAGAGGCAGGGCTGAAACTTATGATTTTCAGAACCTCTAACATGTACACTGTCGTGTGTCTTAAAGGTGTCATGAGGCTTCCATATTTATTTTCTTATAATAAAATACCAGTTGCCTGGCTGTCCAGGGCTGTGGAGTCGGAGTCTCGGAGTCGGGGCAATTTTGGGCAGTCGGAGTCGTTGATTTCACAAACGTCAGTCAAGAGTCGGATGATTTTTGTACAAAATTCACAGCCCTGTTAAGTATTAGACTAAGGAATTGGAGTCGGAGTTGGAGTCAGGGCCCGTTTCCACTCTCGCGGAAACGGCCGCGAATCCGCAGAGTTTCCCCGCAGGCAAATCGCGCGGGGAAACTCTGCCATAGGGGACAACGGCGCCGCCGGCCGAATCGCTTGCAGTAGCGATTCGGCCGGAAACCCCCACAGAATTCGCGGCGGAGGCTGCGATTCCCATAGCCGTGCATGGCACGGCTGATGGGAATCGCCTGCGATCCCGCCCACCCGCTCAGTGCCGGCGTGCGTCTACGAGACGCACGCCGCACTAGTGGAAACGAGCCCTCAGAGCTATTTTGGGTACCCGGAGTCGGCGTTGGAGTCGGTGGGTTCATAAACTGAGTCTGAGTTGGAGTCAGAAGATTTTTGTACTGACTCCACAGCCCTGTGGCTGTCCTCCTGATCAGTCTGGCTGCAGTAATGTCTAAATCGCACACCGGAAACAAACATGCAGCTAATGTCAAACATCTCATCTGCATGCTTGTTCCGGGTCTATGGCTAAACGTATGACAGAGGACTGCCAGGTAACTGGTATTGTTTAAAATTAAATAAAAATCAGCCTCTGTGTTTCTCTCATTTCAGGTTCACTTTAAGCACCAAATAACATTGGGGGGGGGGGGGGGAAGAAAAAGTATCTACTGTGAAAAGTTGGAATCTAAGTGCTTCTTCCTTTTGTGCTGAGGTATAGGGGAAGTCACACAAGGAAACTATGAAGAATTGTCATTGTTTCACATCATTGGCCGTTGCAGGCAGCATGTAGTGTGTGTGGTTTGGGACTGCTTAGTAGACGTTTGGGGAGAAACGAGACAGGTTGTAAGGGACAATATTAAAGTGGACCTGAACTCAGAACTTCCTCTCTCCTCTAAAAGATAAGCAACAGTATAAGAAAAACATTTATTTGTTACAGCTTCTACAAATCCGGCAATGAATCTGTGTTCTCCCCAGGACTTAAGTGGGCGGGCCGCCCGGCTGTTTTGGAACCCCGCCCGCCTTTTTTGAAACCCCGCCGGCGCTATATTTCATAGTATTTACTTTGTCTCTAAGCGGCGTTCCTCAAGAAAATGGCGTCCGCACAGCCTCGAGCCAGGGACACTTTTCAAGCTCACAGTGGAGTAAGTCCCTCTTCCAGTCTCGCAGCCACAGGTGAACTGGGCGGGATGAGGCAGCGTACCCCATGCGTGTCCGCACTGGCCAAAAGGAGGCTGCCTCGCCGTGGACCCGCTCTGCGCTGCGCTCACGTGGTGAAGTGATGTTTACCGGGATCCTAGTGCTGCCGTGCCGCAAACCCGAGGATGACGAAGTCACGGAGGATCAAGAGTATGCCAGAAATACTTAAAAAGTTAGTTTAAAAAAAGCCCCGAATTCCGGTGTTATGTTAATTTTATGTTTTATTCCATATGTCATATTTAATGACTATAAGCCCCAACTCCAGCAAAATACTTGTGACTGCTGTGGGCTGTGCAGAGTCAGGTTGCATGTGTTTGCAGATCCAAAACAGCTTCCTGAACTTCTGTCTTCCCTATCAGGAGAGGAGAGGCATATAATCATGATATGCTATTTTTTGCATGAAGCAACTTTCCACCACCATTGTGTGTGCAAAGAGTATGACGTGAAAGGACATAGGGCTAGTTTCCACTAAGGGTGATTTGCAGCATTACCCCACATGCAATGCCTTGCTGTGAACCTGCCTCGCATTGGTTGTCACACGTGCCGCTGGCTGGCAGAAAAGGATGGAGGAATCCGTGCGATTAGCCGGGATAAGTACTGCGGCCTGTGCCTTGTCTGACGGGGTGCTGTAGCTGGGGGGAGACCTTCGGGATGCAGCCGAGGATCGGATTTCACACCATACGATGTTAGGAGCGACCTGCTGCCATGTTCTCCGAGAGGGGGGGGGGGCCTACCTACCTACTTACCCACCCACCAGCTACCAGCCTGATCTTCTTACCCACTCACCCACCCCACTAGCCACCAGCCGGAACTACTTTGCCACCCACCCCACTAGCCACCAGCCTTACCTACTTTACCCACCCATCCCACTAGCCACCAGCCTCACCTACATACCTACCCACCACACCAGCCACCCGGGGGAAAAAAAAAAATCAGGGGCCTTTTGAGTTACACTGTTACATTAGTTAGCTATGACCATTTCATGACCACGCCCATTTTACCGACACGTCATGGCAACGCTCATTTTACCGACACGTCATGGCCACGCCCATTTTGCACCACCCGGCTACTTTTTCATGTCACCCGGCTGGAAAAAAAATTCTGGGGAGAACACTGAATCTGCAGTGTGCCTACTTGCTGCTTTTGTGGAAGCAGACATACTTTTAACATCCATTGTTTACCAATTGGCTCTCTGCTGTCGCAGCCAGCTGGCACGGCTGAGGGATCATATTACAACTTGTGCTTAGTGTCACAGATTAGTGGGAATTAGATGGGCTAAACTCTGTAAATACATACAGGGTGCATTTCTATATGTTTTCCTTCTGTCCTGTGCAAGAGTTCAGGTCCGCTTTTAAAGAGGAGTCTGTATTTCATAAATTACACTCCCTTTTATACATGCAGAGATACCATTAATGGTGGACAAGTTACTTCAGAATTCAGGAGCCAGGTTGTTGGATCCAGGAGCCATGAGTAAATTGTGAGAGCCATCCCCATTACCAACAACCTGATAATTAGGTCAGTAATAATAATTTTTTTTTTTATCATCGATCTTTTACATAGTGATATATAGTCATGTCGCTAACTGTCCCTCAGAGGAGCTCACAATCTAATCCCTTCTTCCCAACCATAGTCTGCAATGGTAACACAGTGACTAATGCTGGGCATACACTGCTGCTGTTAGAGGATTATCAATCGAGCCCGATGGCTCGATTTGATAATATCCGACGTGTCCGATACCCCGCCGGATCGATACTTTGCTCGATACCGGCGGTGAGAACAATAGAATAAACCAGCGACTCGATCCGGCGCATAATCGCAGCCGTGTATCCCCGGCATAAGGCCAATTTTGGGGTTGCATGAATAAACTAATGCCCAGTGAATTGAGGCAATGTTATAAAGACTGGTCAAAATATGTAAGACTGAAGTAAATTTTTACTGTATAGCTTTTGCAACCTATTGCTGGTAAGAAGCATATGATGAAGAGGGTTTTTATTATTATTATTTTTTTTTTTTATTTCAAGTGTTGTTAAGGTGGCTATACACTGGTCAACGGTGACCAAAAGATGGCATCAGATTATGATCTGAGGGAGCTATAGCATTGAATCCTTCCTAATGCTGTGAAAACACGTGATTTTTCAGCAGATTTACTGTATGATTGTTGTTACGATTATTTTTTTTCCGACCAATTTTTCCATTCACTTCTATGAGAATTTGATCAGAAAAATGATTGAAAATCAGGATGGACATGTCAGAAATAATTTATCAAACAATCTATCTGCCAAAAAAATCTCATGGTGTATTCCCAGCATTATGCCTGGCATGCACGGCTCGACTGCAGGCTTATCAATCGAGCGGCTGATGGCTCAATTTTGATAATATCCGACAGGTCCGATGACCAGCCGGATAGATTCCCCGCCGGCGGACAATAGCGGGTAATCGAGCGACTGATAAGGAGCGCCGGCGGGGACGAGTGGGAATCGATCCGAGCGGGGACACGGCAGGAGTTGATCCGGCGGCTAATCGGCCGCTGGGTCGACCCGTGTATGCCAGGCATTACACTGCACACAGATTTTTAATAGCTTTCAGCATGAAATGAATAAAAGTGTATCTAACCACCATGTTGCATAGTTTAATGCAGTGGAACGCTATGGACCGTTAATCGATCAAAATCTTCTTTCCAGTTCAATTGATATCAATTGGGCTGGCTTGTTGGGGCATCAGTTTCTAGCAGATTCAATCAAATGATATGATGAATTTACAGGATATCTTTAGGGGAAAAAATGTCTATGGCCAGCTTTAGCTGCATGTTGGTAAACTATTGCCTGCAACACAAAATTTGCTGTAGAGCTGGGCTGTGTTCTCAGTGTTAAATTCCAGCTCTACAGAGTCAGAAGCCAGCTTGTCCCCCCCACCCTCCCCTCCTCAGCCAGTAAGTGGATATAGGATATCTGAGAAGCACTACTATGGCAATTATCACATGGTAATCACATGCTGATCAATGTAACCACACTGAAAGCAATAGAACTATATGCTGTTCAATCTGGTTACTTTACAGGGATCAATCATCAGTGATTTTTTTTTTTTTTTTTTTTTTTTTTTTTTTTTTTTCAAAGTGCTTCATGTAATCGTGTAACCGGAGTTTACAGTGGTAACTAGTTATTCAGTGCTGGACAGAATCTGGTTCTTGACCATATGAAGCTTTATCTAAAGCCTGTAGCATCCTCTGCATTCCATTGAATTGCACAGTGCAGAAAAATAGAATTACATTGGGATGACCACTTCAAGTATGTTTTTGTTTTTATAATCTATAATATTTAAAACCCTTTTCTGCAAACTTGTATAATCTTGGTCATGATTGTCACCGTCACTGGGGAAAGCATTTTGTTGGAATGTTTGTAAAGTATTAATGGAACAGGTTTACTAAAAGCAGAAAGTGGGGGTATATCGTGGGACAGATGGTGACTAAAATCTGATTGAGGTCTTAACCATACCCCACCTGATGTTTTACTTTAATATAAAATGTAGACTTCAATTTAGACATGAGTTTTTGTGGGAGTTGGATGGAGTATAAAGGCAAGTTACACTTGAAGAAAATATTGCATCATAACTTTATTACAATATGTTGTTAAATTGTTGACAAGCTACATAAAACCTGATGGAAGCTTGACAAATGCTGCACGGGCAGTTTGCAAGCTTTATTGAAACCATGTGGGGCTGCAGGGAAAAAGATTTTCTCTGTGATTCATTGTGTGACTGTTCTTATTAGACTAACAGTGGTGGTCAGTGCTCATTAGGCACAAAGGCACTATGTTTATGGGGACTGACTTTCTGAGTATTGTACTGGGAAAGATGGGTATTTCAGGTGTACTTAGTGTTTCCCGGGTGGTAGGAGGGCCAGTGTTGGCCTACAGGTCACTTTAGGGTAAGGCTACAGTACCAAGATTGTTTAGGTTTTTTTGGGCTTAGGTTACTTAAAGGGTATTTGTGAGGGGAGAAGTTAAAGTACAAGGCCAGTTAGTGGTGGGTGAGAATAGGGCAGAAACAGGAAGGGGCTACACAATTACTGTTACCCGCAGTGATTGGAATTCCATTCCTTCAGTTCTGGGGTCAAGTTCTGTACAGACCTGTCGCTGCCCTACAGGACAAAGGAGAAATGACTGTCAGGCGGATAATAGAGCAACTTCTGGCGAGTGGAGGAGGTGAATCTTGCGTTTGGGTGTCGTACAGCCATCATTGTTACTAAAGCGACGTCAAGGCACATCTATCTATGCGCTAGATTCTCGTCCAAAACAGTCGTGAAGAGCTGCGTGAGCCAGTTGTCATATAGCCAGTTGTTTGTGCCTACCTAGCATAAGACCAAGGAGAGAAGGGTTGAGGGTTCTGGGTAGCTTAGGTAGGGACAAGACTGTTAACTTGATGGCAGCAGGACTGGCCATATTGGCGGATGCATAACTGGACCCAGCAACGTTTGGCACCTTTCTCCATAAATCGGTGTATTCCTTTATTATGAACAATTCTGATTAATGGCGATTTCCACTGAGCAGCAGGCTGACGACAGAATTAATAGAGACCTCTTGATGGCTATTGTGAACAAAGGTTTAGGATTTCTTAAGATTTTATTCGTTAGATTTCTATGGCGTCAACATATCATGCAGCACTGTACAAAAAAATTAGGTTAGAGACATTGATAATAGGCGTTACAGACTACACAATACAGGGAATAAGAACAGTGGCATAGCAATAGGGGGTGCAGAGGTTGTAGCCGCATCGGGGCCCTTGGGCCGGGGGGCTCCCTCATTTGCAGTATTAGCTCTCTATTGGTCCTTTGCTCATAATAACCACTTCTATAGATACTTTGAATAGTGGTAATCATTAACAAGCTATTTCCCATCCCCTTCTTGCATCACTGACACTTTAGTTGCCATTGGCAGGTTTTGGTGCACCGTTGCAATTGTTACATATAGAGTGTTTGGGGGGTGCCCAATGTAAGACTTGCATCAGGGCCCACAGCTCCTTAGCTGTGCCACTGAATAAGAAGTCACACAATGCCAGATCATGCACTGGAGTAGTAGCAGGATGTACGATCAGGTAGGATACACAAGGCCCTCTCTGCCCCTCCTATTGTGTCCTCTCCATGTGGTGACACGATAGGAGGGGGACTGCATCGAGAGGTTCTCGGCAGAGAGAGTTGGGGCATCGGCGAAGTGGGGTAGACCTTCTTGAAGAGGTGAGTTTTGAGGACCTATTTGAATGTGCTATAAGGATTCTAACACTCACATCCACCAGATTGGGACCGCATGTACTTAATACTATGCCACACTAGTGACTGCCCAAGTCTGATGTGGGCATAGTCGTAGTTTTTAATGCCACCCGTTCCAGAGTGTGGGACGCAATAGCGTGTCCCCGCTGGCACTGAACTACAATTGAGCTCCATAACTGTCAGGAGCTGTTTTCATTGGCTCCTGATTACTGTGGGCTAATCACAGTGATCAAGAAGTTTAAAAAAAAAATGTTGGTCTGAAAGCAGTTAAAACTGTCCTTTTGTGGAGGCAGCATTGAGAGCCTGTTTCCTGATCTTGCTATTAAACATCATTGGAATACTGCAGTCTCTCTTGTCTCTGGGTGCCTTTAGGGCTCAAAGAATATGAGAGCCAGACATTTGCAGCTCTGCTGAATCTAAAACAGACCTGTCACAATAGGGTACATGTTAGGTTTGCCAAGTCAGATTATTCTTCGTAAAAGGGAAAAACTTGTTCGTGCTTCTAAAGTTATTCCAGATTATCGTCCTTTCTGATGAAGCACAAAGTCATATGAAGTTTGAAAGGAATGTATGCAGTATGCGTTTTACATCCATTACAGAATATGGCAGGGCTGTGGAGCTGTAGTCGGAGCAATTTTGGGTACCAGGAGTCAGGAAAAATGCTCCGACTCCTAATGAATTAAAACTGTAATTTAAAATATAAAATATAAAATTTCTCAAATAGTCATCATAAATAGTTTCTATATCTCTCTCTATCTCTCTATCTCTCTATCTCTATATCTATCTCTCTGCTTAGTCCACAAAAATGAAATAAACAATCAAAAAATAGTTACTTGGGCTGCTTTAATAAAGCAGTCCCTGTATTTTTAAAGTCAGATACACATATCTGATTGTGACTGTATATATGATGTGTACACAGGAATCTCTTAAATATACTAAATAACATCTCTGCTGCAAGAATAAAGCCTGATGTGTAGCCGTGTCACTAATAGAGATAGTTAATGAGATGCAAATAATTCTGTGTTGATGCTGGTTTATGCAAATGTATGAACTCCCTGTGCTCATGAAGTCAAATAATTTGATACGTTGTTAAAATTTGGTTTGGTAACTACGAATTAAAGGGTACCTGAGACAGATGAAAAGAAGGTTTTATACATACCTGGGGCTTCCTCCAGCCCCCTTCAAGCTAGTCAGTCCCTCACTCTCCTCCTCCGCCACCTGGATCTTCTGCTACGAGTCCCGGTAATTCAGCCAGTCAGCGCAGTCCAGCTACGTGCCTCTTCCACAGCCAGGAGCATTATGCACCTGCGCAATAGTGCTGTGCAGTTGTTGTACGCTCCAGGTGGCAGAGTGTGTGCATGTGCACTACGCCTGACTGGCTCAAGTACCTGGAAACATAGCAGAAAATCCAGGTGGCCGAGGAGGACCGCGAGGGACTGATTAGCCTGAAGGTGGCTGGAGGAAGCCCCAGGTATGTATAACACTTTAATTTCATCTGTCTCAGGTTTACTTTGTTACACAGTAGTACTATACTCTACATATGCATTCCCCACAGAGCTGCAGGGAATCCACTGAGAAAGTTGTGCACATTGAACACAGAGGTGTTGTCTATCACCCATAAACCTGGTTCAGATTGTGCATGAAGAATGTGTAATAGAGGAAGACTCGCCTCATTCCCCCTCCAGAGTACCTGCACATCACTTACATGTACCCAGAGTTACATTGCCTAGGGCCTGATCCATGTTCAGATTGTGCATGAAGAATGTGTAATAGAGGAAGAATCCCCTCACTCTCCTGCATAGTACCTGCCATCATTTACATGTACACACAGTTACATTGCCTAGGACCTGGTAGATGTTCTTTGTTCCTGTCTGTACCTTCTACAAGTACACTTACCAAGGACTAGTTTTAGTCTGACTAATGCTGGGGATACACGGTATGTTTCTGTACCATGTATCGACCCGCTGATCCGGCCAGCTGATAATATTCAGCTGGCCGGATCACGCTGCTCGACCCCCGGCCCGCTCGATCCCCGCCGGCGGACAATGGCGGGGAATCGAGCAGCTGATAAGGAGCGCCGGCGGGGATGAGCGGTAATCTATCCCCGCGGACGAGCGGGGACGCGGCGGGAGTCGATCCGCCGGCTAATCGGCCGCCGGTTCGACCCGTGCATTCCCAGCATAAAGGGAATAAATATGGCAGTCTACATATCCTTCTCACTTCAGTTGTGTTTTTTTTTTTTTTGTTTTTTTTTAAATTCCTAAGCGTTGGCAGTTAAGAGATGAATTTCATGTTGCATACTTTCAATCAACAAGATAGTAATATGCAAATTAGAGGAGTCTGAGTCGGTGAAATCCTAAACTGAGGAGTCGAGGTCGGTGGATTTTTGGACCGACTCCACAGCCCTGGAATATGGGCAGAACACTGAAGAGGGGTCTTCTGACAGAATAGATTACCTTTGCATTTTTGATCCCTACCACCCTCTCTGCAGGTCTGTTTTTAAAATAGATGCTCTAGACTGCTGTATTGGCTCGTCTGAAGCTAGATACCCATGGAAAGATGGATCACTGAATCTGCAGAAACGGATTGTTCCCTTGATCCATCTTTCAAAGTCGTGGAACATGAGAATGAACAGGACGCGAATAATTGTTTAAATCAAAATCTTAACGACTGGCGATGGCATGATCTGTCATGACGTTTGTTTAAAACTGACAATCGTCGAGGGTAGTCTGCAATTGTTGCACATTGTTCAACTAATTTTTCATTATATGATGCTACACGGTATCGCGAAAAGATCTTGCCATGGGTATGGCCCTTAACTAACCTCTGATTTGCTTGCCCTTAACTAACATTCGATTATAATTGGCCTATCGCTGACCAATTTTACCACCTCCATGTAGTAGAAGGCTCAACAGATACAGAATAATATGAACAGTTTATGTAGGTAAACTCTCATACTTCATGGAAGTAATTGGTCAGTGATTGGCCAATGATATTTGAAAGTGTGTGCCAGGCTTTAGACAAAGAGACTAAGGCTTCATACACACATCAGATTTTAATTTGCAGATGACTACCCAATTTTACCACTGGCATGTAATATGAGGGCCAACAGATTTTGGATACTATTATACTGTGTAGGTATGCTCTCATACTACAAGGAAGTGGTAAAATTGGCCAGTCATCTACAGATAGAAATTGGATGTGTGTATGGACCTTTACAATATTATACACTTGCTAGACAATCCCCATCCAAAGAAAAGTGTGTGTGTGTGTGTGTGTGTGTGTGTGTGTGTGTGTGTGTGTGTGTGTGTGTGTGTGTGTGTGTGTGTGTGTGTGTGTGTGTGTGTGTGTGTACATCAGAGTAACCAAGCAGCTCGGGGTGACCCAAACCACTAGGAATGTATAGGGGGATGAAATGCCAAAAAGCCCTCCTCCTAAAAAGCAATGCTTGGTAAAATTTGCCTTCTTAAAACAGAAGGAAACTTGCAATAATTCAGCTATAAGTGAGCATTTGTGGTTACCCACAATGCACCACTACTGAATATGCAAATGATCTATTTTCACCCCTGTAAACCAGGCAAGCATCCAGAACTGCTGGTGTATAGCAAGCCTATAGCTTTTAATATTACACAGCCACATCAACCCCACATGTATATACATACAGCTGTCACCAGCATTGTTCAGTGAAGGAGAGCATGGTTCTGCTTAGCCAGTCCAAGAAGCTGCTTGTTTTTGCTTTCTTGCTTGCCTTCTCTCTGTTTTATTACTCTGAGGCAGTAAAAATATTTTTTCTTTTTAAAGTAACACAGATAAAAGGCTCCGCGTGCATGGTGGTCCGGTACTCTCCTCCTCCTCTCCATGCGTGTAAGCACCTTCCCTGACTTGGGGCTCTCCTTTTTATTAAAGTGGACCTGAATTCTTGCACAGAAGGCAAACCTAGCGAATTGTACCCTGTATGTATTTAGAGAGGTTAGCCTGTCTAAACCTTATCTGTGTCTAATCACAAGTTGTAATTTGATCTCTCCCCTGTGTTAGCTGACTGGCATGGCAGATACGCTCATTTGAAAGCACAGGATGTCAAAAATATGTCTGCTTCCATGAAAGTCAGAAGTAGATGAAAGCTGCTTCCATGAAGTAGAAACAGTGCAGACTTAATCTAGGATATGTATCAGCTGTAACTAAGAAATTTAGTGTTTTTTTTGTTTTGTTTTTTGTTTGTTTGTTTTTTCTCTTTGAAGGCCTCTTTCACAGTGCAACGTTAAAGTCGCACGTTAAAACATTTAACGCAGAATAACTCGCTGCAATGAAAAATCAATGCCCCATTCACAGTGCACACGTTGCGTTGGTGACTAACGCTGCACGTTGAGTGAAAGTACTGCATGCTGTGCGTTATACATGTTGTTAGCTGCGTTGGACTGTTTGCACATGCTCAGTAATGACTTGGAAACATACTTTTCATTGCCTGTTTACCTTAGCATTCGCTTCAGAAGTCTCACCAGCGCTAAACTGCCGCATCCCCTACGAAAAACGAGGGCTGCAGACCCCCCCCCCCCTCAAATCCCCAGGCAAACATCCACGACCAACTTGGTCATGGATTGTGCTGCCCTGTGAGGCTGAGCTATTCCCTATAGCTCCACCTCTCCTGCTGACAATCGCCGCCCCTCTCTGTGAAGGAAGATTGAGAGGGGCGGGGAGAAGCGGCGACGTTTGGCGATCGATGGCTACTAGTTGGCCTGGTCCAGGTTGCACTTTCTCCAGGATTTGCAAATGGCACCTTATTGCGTATTCCTGTATGGCTGCTGTTTTTTTCTTTTTTTTTGTTGTTGTTTTTTTTTAATCGCACTTTAATATTTCTTGTAGGTAGTTTACTGAAACTGTTGTCATACAGTATATAAATCTTTTTGCATTCATGTTGTGGAGGGGAGTTATTTATACATTTAACTCTTGGTTATATTATTTATTTGGTATCACTGTGCCCTATCACTCGCTAGGTGACTTTTTTTTTTTTGTTTTTGTACATAAATAAGAAGGAAAAGGAGTCAATCGGCACTGCAGGTGCTTTATACCATCATTAAAGATCAGATTTGATACACATACAAAGTGTCATAAAAAGTCACATACCATTGAGATGAAGCGTGGTGGTGCGGTGGGTGCTGGGCACAGGATGCCTGACGGCCGTTTCGTGCTAACAATGCACTTCAACAGAGGTATGTGACTTTTGACACTTTGTATGTGTATCAAGTCTGATCTTTGATGATGGAATAAAGCACCTGCAGTGCAGATTGACTCCTCTTCCTTCTTATTTATGTACAAGTTGGTCTCCATCCTCATCAGAGCACGCAGGCTGCACCACAGTAGAAGTGTGTGAACCCTGTCCGCACCATCCCAGTATCGACTGTCTAATGCTGCAGTGCCAACTGCTTCCTTCCTTGCTTTTGTTTTTGTGTTACTACTTCAATTAAGATTGTTCATTTTTGGTACTATTTGGTGCTTTTTCTCTTCCAAAATTAGTGCTTTATCCTTAACACACTGTGGTTTAAGGCAGACCCAAAACAAACTTTTTTTTTTTTTTCTTTTTTTTTTTTTATTAAAAATATTTAGTTGCAGCATTCTGACACATACAAAGATAAATAAACACTCCTTCAAACCTATGATCATTTCGGTGCATGCTTTTCACCCTTCTCTTTTCATAACTAGAGTTATACAGGTGGCAGCCATTAGCAATTCCTCCATTGCCGGACACCATCTACTCCACCAGTTTGCTGGATTTTGTCCCGGCAATATAAAAGGAAGGGAAGGGTTCCTCCAATAAAAGTAAAAAAAATTATATTTGTCATCATGCAGTTGAAAAAAGGCTGCTATTTATTATTATAGTTTAAAAAATAGATTTTATTTCTGAAATCTTGTATTTTTAATTTGGGTCCACTTTAAGTATTCTTTTCTTAATACCTTATTGATAGTATGGTGTTTGTTCACATTTTTCTGTTATAAAAAAATCTTAGTGTCCTAGGCACAGTTCCCTAGCATGGGGAAAATGCTATCTGTGCTCATACACTTATTAATTTTTCCCATTCGATTCCCTGCAGATTTGAGTGATCAAGGGAATCTATTCCCCCAAAATGTCTAATCGACTTTTTGGTCGTTTTTTGACTAACAATCAATCATCATCGATCGGACAGGGCGGAAGATGTGGGGCAGTAGCAGTGGTAGTTTCATGGCCTTATATCGCTGCAATGCATTGATTTGTGCAGCATTGCAGTTCAAATGATTTTTCAATTGATTCCCTGCTGGAATGTATTAGAAATCGATGTGCAGTGTGTGGTAGGAATTGATCCCTTCCTGAATTGATTCTGAGAGGAATCTATTTTTTGCCACATCAGGTGTATGGCCAGCTATAGGCTGACTCCGCATCATTTACCCACTGGTGTGTTTATGTAGTCTACATCCTGACCCTGCACTGAAAGCATTGCAATGCAATTATAAATGTCTCTGCTGTAATGAATCTTATCTCAGTCAGCCTAGCTCTTCTGGTACATTTACAGGGAGAGGGATGCTTGTTATCTTCCCTCCCACATTCCTGCTCCTCACTGATTGAATGGCTGATGGCAGTTCAGTGTGACACATGGCTGAGAAGGAAAATACACCTCACCCCTCTGCAGAAGCTGCTGAAATACAATCTAAGCTGTGCTCACAAAGCAAGCTAGATATGACTGTGCACTTTCTAGTATACAACTCATTGGGTAGGAGGACTTACATTCATACACCATTTCAGGCAGGAGAAAAAGATTATGGGAGGAAATGACCAATATTTGCTTCAGTCAGAGGCAGTAAGGATGGAAAATGCCTAGAACAGTTTACTCTTTACATACTATGTAAAATTCACTGAAATCAAAAGGTGGACAGTACAATAGTTATGTAAGTAAAACGTGTATGTGTGTGAGTGTTTCTCCTGGTATAGCATGGCTTTCCCTGCTGCTTTCAGCTCTTGCTACATCACCTTGTGCAGAGGTCCGAATGACCAAGAGAGCTTTTAGGAATATAGAATTATCAAAGCTACAGTTGAAAATCCTTTGTTTAGGTATACACTCTGTAGATAAACATTTTGTATAAATATAGTTAGTTTTTAGAACTGCTCTTAGAAAACATGAAAATGTTAGAGATTCAGTATAGAAGGGGTTTCTAGATTCCTTATCTCTGCAAAGGCTCTCTTGTATTCCTTGCCTGAGGCCACTGGTGTAATTACACAAAGAAACAGGTCTTTAGTGGGAAACATCACAGGCCTGTCATGAGTAAACATGATAACCCCTTTTATGCTTGACACTTTCCAGGCATGAGGGGACACATTCTTCTTTCTCTGCTAGGATTACTTCTACAGTTGGTTTCTTAAAACAGAATGCATTGTGATATATCTTGCATAGCCAAAAATGAGGCATTTTTCTCTGTATTGAAAGGCGTTGAGATTTAGATGTGTGCAATTCTGCACACTGGATTTTAAGTTATCTTTTAGCCACATTGGAGTGTGTGCATGGCTTTAGTTACATTTGGCACTGGAGTGGGTGCAAGTTTAGGCCCCTCCTGCTTGGGGAGGGGCTAACATCAACTAATTCAATGCCAATTTACTTTTTTATTTGTTACTTTTGTCACTGTAACAATTCTGTATTTTGGTGTATACCGTTTGTCGTCGTCGTTGTTGTTGTTATTATTATACCCCATGTTCCTTTCTTACTTTGTACAGCGCCAAAGAATATGTTGGTGCTTTATAAATCTATAACAAAAATCTTCCATTTTAACAGCGGTTATGCAGAAACAGTGTGATCAATTAAAGTGCCTGGAATGACACTTTGAAATTAAAAAGTGTAGCCCATATTAAATGAATGTAAACGAGGTATAAGTTAACTTCAATCACTTGATGGCATGCTTGATTTGATACAAAAAAAAAATGTATGCAGCATTGAACTGACAAATTGAGAAAAAGAAATTGCAGTTAGCCAGCTGTTCTAATGCCATCATTTTATCAAATGATAGCTGGAAAAATGTAATGTGATCCTTTTTAAATAAATTCACTTCAGATTCTTTTGTAGTGGCTTCAAATTCCGTATCCAAGACCTAAAGTTACAGCTGGTGTCTAGCTAACTATATAAGGGCACCATCTATCATGCATGCTGCTAAAATGGGGTGCAGGAGACTCAGAAGCCTATGGATCATCCAGATGCCAAAGCTGGAGGTCTCGGCGCCTCCATAGCAGTAATATACTCTGTGGGGTGATTTGGGGACCCCAAATTACTCCTCTCTCCAAGTTGCGACCACTCGGAGGGTGAATTGCATTTAACCCCGCCGGGGATTTGAGTGGCAGTAGGGTGAGCTGTAATTCGGCACACCCTGCGCCCAACTTACTGGCGTCATACTAATCCGTACACCCAGAGGCCTCCCTCTACTTAGGTAAGTATCTAACCTTTGCATATATTTATATTTTTCCCTTGCAGGTGTACTTTAAGGTGTTTGGTAGGATATGTTTTAATATATGTAATGCCTAAATAATGGTGGGGTCAGTTATAGACTAATTCTTCTAAAACTCAAGTGTATTTGTCCCCTAATGGGACATAATTATTAATGCAACTCTCTACCTGAGAGGAGACCTTTGTCTACTGTAGAATTCTAACATGCTGGTCGGTCCCCAGCGCCTACTAGGTAAATTGTGTAATGGTCAATCTGTTTAGAAGAGACTGCTTTTAGTAAGCAGAGTACCGTGAAGGTACTTTACCTGGAAGGACTCGTTTTGACATTGTATATAAGGAGAGGCACATCCCATGTACAGAGTAGTTGTTTTTGTTAATTTTTTTTCTCCAAAGACTATAATTTCATGCAAAATACATGAGTGAATGTGCCCCACAATGTCAGTTTCTGCCATAGATCAGGCCGCTCCGCTATGAAATGATTGTATCTAAGGGTATGTTCACATCATGATGCGCAGATGGCCGTGCAATCACAGCACGTACGATCGCACGCCATCTGCGCCGCTATGCGCTGCTGATCCCATGCATTACAGTGAATGGGTCAGTGCTGAGCTTGCGGGCAGAATGCAGGCAGCAGTGCGCAAGCGGATCATAGCGCATCGTACTGCTGCGCAGCGTGTATGATGTGAACGGCAGAAGGGCTGTCTATGCCCTTCTGCCGTTCTTGCTCCGTGTTGCACATCATACGCGCTTCCAAATGAGCACAGAAGCATGTCATGATGTCAACGAGGCCTACAGCTGCTTTCACATGATCCGTACAGCTTATACAACTCTTTATGCTGAGCTTGGTGCCCTGTCTGTTGCGGCCAGGGGTAGAGCCATTGATTTCATGATTCCAACACAATGATTGTTGCTATAGCCGTAATTATGGCCTATGGCAGCACACAAATCCGGCACAGCGTGAGTTCCAAGTGGGCGGGAAAATCAACTGCCTCGGACGTCAGGGCAATAAGAATGGGTCCATGCAAATGTATAGAGGAGATGCATTGCCTGCAGTGCACTATGTACAGGAATGGGCTAAGTATAACAGCAGCCTAAAGCCTCATCTACATAGTAACATTTTACGTCAGATCGGATATATTAGACGGATCTGATTACGTTAGTTTTTGCAATAGATTTTGGGTACTTATCAAAGCAAAATCTATCGCAAAATTGATCTGAAACTATTTGGACATCTACACATGATGCAATTTCTTATTAGATCTATCTAATAGATCTGTCTATCTGATAGAAAATTGTACCGTGTAGATGAGGCTTAAAGCGGATCTGAGATGAAAAACTAGAACAAGTAACTTGTCTATATATCTTATCTAAAGTTTAGATGGTTTACACAGCAAATAAAACTGCAAACAGTTTTAATAGAATATGATTATTTATTCCTGTGATACAATGACCGCAGCCATGTTGTTTGTAAACCTTACACAGAGGCAGGCTTATCTGTATCTTGAGCCATCAGCCTAATCCCCTCTCATCCTCCCTCCTCCCCTCTGCCTCTGAAATCAATGGCTAGTAACACCTCCCTCTCCTCCTGCCCATACTGAGCTCCCATGAGCCCTTGCTACTGCCAAGGCTCCCTGAAAATCTGTGGGTGTGGCTTCTTTAGTTTATAGGGAATTAGAGTATTAAAACAAAAACAAAGTATTTGGCTTGAGGAATGCCCTATAAACAATAGGAAAGGAACACAATTATGCAATGTGTAAAAGTTCACCTCGGATCCACTTTAACCTTCCTGGCGGTAACCCCGCGCAGGAGGTTTTCTCAGGCCCCGCTGGGCCGATTTGAGTAATTTTTTTTTTTTTTGCTGAACGCAGCTAGCACTTTGCAGTCAGCACTTCGATCGCCCCCGCCCCGCGCCGATTCGCCGCATTCCGCGTCGCAGCACAGCCCCCCCCAGACCCCTGCGCTGCCTGGCCGGGATTTCCTGATCGCCTATCACCGGAGGCGAACGGCGGGGCTGGGGGGATGCGGCTATCATGTAGCGAGCCCTAGGCTCGATACATGATTTAAAAAAAAAAAAAATGGCTGCGCTGCCCCATGGCGGTTTTTAATATACCGCCAGGGAGGTTAAAGAGACTCTGTAACAAAAATGTCATCCTGTTTTTTACCATCCTACAAGTTCCTAAACCTATTCTAATATGCTCTGGCTTACTGCAGCACTTTCTACTATCACCGTCTCTGTAATAAATCAAATTATCTTTCCCCTGTCGCATTTTACACCCTGTGTCTGGAAGGCTGCCAACTCTTCAGTGTTGTTCTGTTATGCACGCCCTCCTCCAGGCCCCCCTCTATGCACACTCCTGTGTGTGTTATTTACATTAGGCAGCCTCTCTGCTCTCTTATCTTTTTACAAGCTGGATAAATCATCCTCTGTTAGGCTGTGAAAGGAGCTGGCTGCCTGGGCTGTCACATGCTGAGGAACTAAGACACTGGGCAGAGCTGTCTGCAGGAAGAAACCAATCAGCCTGTCACTCTTCAGTGGATGAGAGCTGCAGGGGTTAAACACACAAATGATCTACTGAGATTCAAAAGGAAGGCTGTATACAGCCTGCTTGTGTATGGATGTATTTTCTGTGTGTGGACATACTGTACATCAACCTACTTCCGGCTTTGGCAGCCATTTTGTTTGTTTATAAACAAACTTTTCAAAACTGTTTTTGACCACTTTTAATGCAGCGGTAAGCGGCGAAATTGTGACAGAGGGGAATAGGAGATGTCCCCTAATGCACTGGTATGATTACTTGTGTGCAATTTAACAATACAGATTCTCTTTAAAACTGTCACCTAAAGCTATTAACAATAATTTCAGGTGACTTGCCTTCAGCATCTGTATGGGTTTGTAATTTTATATAGGTCTGGATTGCTGTCTGGAATTCCACTTTAAGATTTAACTTTTTTTTATTTTATTTTATTTTTTTTATTATAAGTGCTCATTTGCAACAAAGTAATTACTAGGAATTGTATTTATTTTAAATATTTATATAGTGCCGACATCTTCCGCAGCCCTGTAAAGAGTATATAGCCTAACTGTCCCTCAGAGGGGCTCACAATCTAATCCCTACCATAGATGTATGTATGTAGTTTGTATGTATTGTGTAGTGCATGTATCCTAGTCTAGGGCCCATTTAGGAGAAGCCAAATTGACTTATTTGTATGTTTTTGGGATGTACAAGGAAACCGGAGTGCCCAGTTTTAGAGCTTTTTATGCTTGTGTACACAATCAGCAAATTGAATACTTTTATTTAATTGAAAGTATTTGATACATTTTTGAGTTTTGTGTTTTTATGTAATTAAAAAAAACAAACAAACTTGCATTTAGGTGCTAGTGGAGTTGATTTGGGCAGTAAGAAGATTAAAGGAAAAATGCTGCATTCGTGTGCAGAACAGGTGCCACAAGGTATATCGGTTTGGCCATTCTGTGTGATGTCAGATTGGGGGCGGGGACTGGATGATGGGTGCTGTGAACTAGTGATGTGTACTCCTTGCAAAGATATGGTTTTTGCTGTAGGACTTTCAAGGCTTGTGCAAAGACCCAGAGTTGTAAATAGTCACAGTAAATAAATGCATAAGCTGCTACAGTGTTTCTTTTGGACTGAATTGCTTGAATTGTTAGTTGTATCATCTTTTCAAGGAGGTCTTCCAGTCCAGATACCTGAACAAGGGGTTTATCTGGTGCTTGTTTGTGGAGCACTGCTGTGGCTCGCTCACCGCAATAGGAGTGAGTCTCCTTTTTTCTAGAAGAGGGATAGATCTCCCTGAACATTGTGCTGCTGTTTACATGAGTTGAGTGATGTTTGTCCAGTAAGAAGCTTTGCCCTGTGTTGAGTGCTGAACGGTGTGAGCTGGCGGAAGGGTCAGTGCTAGGGAGAGTGAGGGGAGGGCTTGTGTGGAGAATCAGAGCGTACAGAATACTTGTTTCTTTTCTGGTAGATCTTTTGGGTAGTGAGAGCTGCATTTGTTAAATAGCAGGCAGCCAGCGAGGCGTGTGGGGATCAGACATGGGGGGGGGGGGGGTGCTGCCTCGAAATCTTCTGAAAGTAGGATGAGGCATGCTGTCTCCACCACTGTTTAATAATAGAGCGGTATCCAGCAAATGGAGCACGTTGGCGTAGTGATTAGCGCGCTCGCCTTGCAGCGCTGGGTCCCCGGTTCGAATCCCAGCCAGGGCACCATCTGCAAGGAGTTTGTATGTTCTCCCCGTGTCTGCGTGGGTTTCCTCCGGGTGCTCAGTTTTCCTCCCACATCCCAAAAAACATACAGATAAGTTAATTGGCTCATCCCTAAATTGGCCCTAGACTATGATACATACACTACATAATACATACATAGACACATGATAACATGATAATAGTAGGGATTAGATTGTGAGCTCCTTTGAGGGACAGTTAGTGACAATACAAAATATATATATACACATACACTGTACAGCGCTGCGTAAGATGTCAGCGCTATATAAATACTTATTATTAATAATAATAATGGAGCAGTCACTGCCCTCCTCTGTCTCGCTCCTTACCTTGCGCTCTGTGATTGGCACGCATACAGGCCTGCTTCATCCCAGACGCTTCTGTGCACATAGTGTTTGGGATGTTTTTTAAGAAAATAAAAACCCAGACATAATTGCAGGTATTTCATCAGCTTATATTTATACGAAGCTCTGTGCTAGCCAAATATTTTTATTTTAAATAGTGTGGCGTGTTTTTTTTTTTTTTTTTTTTTTTTTTTTTTATTATTGCTTATTGTACCCATTGAGGAAAATCCTCTCCCAGCAAGGGCCACTGCAACAGAATACAGATTGTGGCCAATATGTCGCCTCCACCCAGGATGGCTTCTAGATAAAATGGGTTCACAAACGCCTGACCCAGTACCTCAATGCCAACTCACTACTAGACCCACTGCAATCTGGATTTCGGCCTGCCCACTCAACCGAAACGGCTCTCACCAAAGTGGTCAATGACCTTGCCTTAGCTAAAGCTGAAGGTAAATACACCATTCTCCTCCTCCTTGACCTTTCAGTAGATCATCCCCTACTCCTCCATTCCCTCCAATCCATGGGCATTCACGATCTCGCCCTGACCTGGCTTTCATCCTACCTCTCCAACCGCTCCTTCACGACCTCCTTCAATCAGTCCTCGTCCACCCCCAACCACCTCTCAGTGGGAGTCCCCCAAGGCTCGGTCCTTGGCCCCCTACTGTTCTCCCTATACACATCCTCCATTGGCAAGGTTATCTCCTCCATGGATTTTAACTATCATCTGTATGCAGATGACACCCAAATCTATCTCCACACCCCTGACATATCCACCACTACCATGGACAAGGTCTCCTCCTGCCTATCTGCCATCTCCTCCTGGATGTCCGCTAGGTTCCTAAAACTAAATCTAAACAAAACGGAATTTATGATCTTCCCACCCCGGTCATCCCTGGACCTCCCAGATGTGCAGGTCACTGTTAACCACACTACTATTCACCCTACCTCTCAAGCCCGCTGTCTGGGTGTCTCCCTGGACTCAGCACTCTCCTTCACTCCCCACATCCAAAACCTCACAAAGTCCTGCAACTTCCACCTTCGTAACATCTGTAAGATTCGCCCTTTCCTGACCCCTGCCACCACCAAACTCCTCATCCATGCCCTCATAATTTCCCGCCTCGACTACTGCAATGCCCTTCTGTCTGGACTCCCTAAGACCCGAATAGCCCCACTGCAGTCCATCATGAATGCGGCTGCCAGAATTATCCACTCCTCCCATCGCTCCACCAGGGCGGCTCCCCTCCGTGAATCCCTCCACTGGCTTCCTATCCAGTCCAGAATCAGATTCAAGATATTGTGTCTGACCTACAAATCCATCCACAAAACCTGTCCAACCTACATTTCTGATCTTAATCAGAGATACACACCAAGCCGCTCACTCCGCTCCTCCAATGAACTTCGCCTGACCGTCCCCCGCATCACCCAGTCCCATGCACGCCTCCAAGACTTCTCAAGAGCCGCTCCGACACTATGGAACTCCCTACCTCCACCCATTAGGGCAGCCCCCTCCAACACCTTCAAGAAGGCCCTCAAAACTCACCTTTTCACTCTTGCCTACCACCCCTCACAATTGCTCTAAACCCACAGCCGAACTCTGGTCCCCTACCTCTCGTGTCCCTACCTCTCCCTCTAGATTGTAAGCCTTTGGGCAGGGTCCTCACTCCTTTTGTGTCCTACCTGATCATGCACCTCTATTACTGTGCACCCATGCTATGCATTTGAGTGAACCTAACTTGCCTAACTCCATGCTCCCATCCAGTGACTGACTAAGCATTACCTTGTACTCATACTGTGCTGTGTGATCTGGTTTTCTTGTATTCCTGTATTGTCATATTGCTGTTTGTCACCCCTAAATATTGTCTGTAACCTAAATTAATGTCCAGCGCTGCGTAATATGTTGGCACTTTATAAATACAACAAATAAATAAATAAATAATGGGGATCCCTGGGCAAAATTAGCCTGATGGAGCTTCTGACAGGAAAAAAAAAGCAGCATTAGGAGCCCCCTTTGTTGTTGCAAATTCATTTGACACCTCACCGGGGTCTTTCACCCCCCCCCCCCCTTTCAGATTGTGGTCCCTTGCAGTGTTGGGGCTCATCTGATCCATCCAGAGCATGCTCCTCCATATGTCCGTGGCTGTGCACTCCTGTTTTTCATCCTCACAGGGGTGCCTCAGCTTTGTGACCTGACTCATGTTATTACGTATAGCAGGTGTCTGACGTAATCGTAACCCAGGGGATGGTGTCGACGTTGCAGCGCCGCCCGGTGATGGAAGAGACTCTTCCATCTCCCCTCTTCCACCATCGGGCAGCGCTGACACCATCCCCTGAGTTACAGTCACATGTCATATGTGATCGGAACTCAAAAGATAATGACTGGATTGCAGCGCCGCTGGCGGAGGAGAGTAGACGCCATCCAGCTGTCAGAACAGGCAAATATGAATGCTCCCTGTGCCACTCTGTATACCCTGCCAGGCTGAGGAAGGCGCACTTCCCCAGCAGCAAAAAAAAAATAATTTGGCGCTGCAACGCACATATAGCTTTGCTGTATGTGGCCACTAATGGGTTCAGAATAATTGTCAGTACTTTTTCATCTACTTTTTGGTATTTTTTCAATTGCAGAGTGATTGCAAAGTTTAAACAGAACATGGAAATTGAATCGGGCCCTTAGGGCTCATTCACACTAGGGACCTTTTTGCCCTTTTTCAAGCACAGGTGATTTTCAAATTCTCCCATAAAATGCTTGTGCAATAAATCTCTATGAGAAGGTTCATTTCAGCACGTTGCGCCCGCTTTGTGGTCGGCAAAGCGGTACCTGTACCATTGTTGAGGTGTTTTTGCTATAATGGAAGGTAAAGGAAAAATGCTTTGTGCAGCGATTCTGTGAGCGTTTTAAGAATAAATACATTGTATTCTTTTCCGGGTCAAAAAGTTCACTTCCTGACTTGCGTCAGGGAGTGAGTTACAAAACCTCTCTGGAAAAGCTCTTAGAGAAGCACTTTTACCAGAAATGCAGCGCAGTGTAGCGGAGGAGGGAGCACACAAACTGCTTGCGTTTGTGATTTTAGGTGTGAATGAGGCCTTAGGCCTGAGACGCACTGTGAGCAGTGGCGTACCTACAACAAGGCTAAAGGTGCTCAGTTGTAGTGATGGTTAGGGGTACCGCTGTGTTGCTCAGTCACTGTGTTCTTCCACCTGGGATCTTTTCATAGTTCGGGTAACATTCGGGAAAATGGCAGCAGGCAGTGCATTGGACCTGTACTACTTCCTGCACTAGATGGAGCACCCCTCCCCATTTCTGTCTCGTGGACAATGTGTTTTTTTTGCACTTTACACAGAGCCGTCAGTGAGTGAATGTGCAGGGTGAGTAGAAAGCATGATTGCTGTGCTGCAGCTGGGACATTAGCAGGGAGAGGTGGCAGGATGTGTTTAGTGCTTTCGAAGTTGCCTGTCATTAGTACCCATCTGCACTGGCTGCTGTAATACCAGAGTGCCCTGGACTATTGATTATTTATATAGCACTGACCTCTTCTGCAGCACTGTATAGAGTACAGAGTTTCCTAACGGTTAGCTCTGTCCACATGCTGACGACTCCTTTTCCCCCAAAATACCCCCCAAATTTTCAGCAACATGTTTGGTGTCCAACCCATCAACTCACATAAAAAAAAAATTGGTTGGGGGGAAGGGTGTCTGTAAAAAAAAAAAAAAAAAAAAAAAAATCAGCTCCGGGTGTCAAATTCCCTAGGTACTCCACTGACTGAGAGTGCTTTTCTGACCATCAGCACTGTCTGAATTTAAAGGAGTTGCCCGGGGCTACCTCCAGCCCCAAGCTCCCAGCATGTCCCGGTCCCCGGCGATGACGTCAGGCCGATCTCCAGGTCGCCCTGCACAAGCGGCGCTGTCAATCACCGCCACGTGGACCGGATCGGACTGCGACCATCAGATTTTTGTGAGATGCCTGTCAAGCCCAATCTGACAGGAATCTATCTGATGTGTGCCACACACTAGGAACTGATTTCCAATAGATTTCAGAATGAAATCTGTTGTAAATTGATCTAAATACATTATTGGACCATTAGATCCAATGCAACTCTATGGGCCATCGATCTGCTGCCAGCAGCAGATCGACCTAGATTTTCCATTATGTCAGATCAAAATGATTGTAATCGGCAACAAATCGATTGAATGGGGAATTGGATGAAATCAACTAGTGTATGGGCCCCTTTAGATTGCAGCAAAAGTAACAACTAATTGTGCTAGTAGTTTGATCTGTGGTAGCTTGTCTGCCATTCTGTACACATTTGCCACGGAAACATCTGAGGTTTTTGTTTGTTTTTAGGTGCCGATATGGAGAGAATGCCTTTAATTGTAGCTTATTTGATGTTTGTTTTCTGTGAAATTGCTATGAGGTTGGTAAAATTGTGCCTAAACTCTGAATTTGTGGGCAACAGTTGTCTGGTGGCTGAATCCCACACAAGCTCAGAGACCTTTCTTCACTGCTGTTAAAGCTGAGGCAGTGGGGTGATGCTGACTGGATACTGTCTGTAGAATGTGGATCTAGCTCTATCAGTTATGAAACCCAGACTGGCAGATAAAGCTATACCTAACTAATGATTTTATGAGGTCGAGTCCCCTTATGGGGAGGAAAGTAGTGAAGGAATCGGGGAGTTTGAAGTTTGTTATTTTGTCTGGCATGCTGTCTCTTTGAAATCAGATCACTCTGGGTTCTGCTTTCCTGAGGAGGTCCCTCTGCTGTTGAGGAGTAGGAGTGGTGATAATACAGAGTTTGCTTTTTTGCTGGCGCCAGAATGACTGTTTATCTGGAGCTCTCGCCAATTACAGCTGCTTTCTTAAAGCTGTAGTTACCACTACACTCTTCCCTCCCCCTCTTCCTCTTTGCTTTCAGGGACACTGTCCTAGGAAATGACATCTATTCTCCATTTTATTTTTTAGAAAAAAACACATTTTAGAAGGCCCTCCGCGGGGCTTTGCTTTTCCATTTGTTTCTCTCATCTCTTGAATTTAGTAGAGGTTTTTTCTCAGTTGTTGCCGTTATGTATTTATGTAGCGCTGACATCTTGTACGTCCATTTGATGAGTTTTGCGATATATGCTAATTTGTTTATCACAGGTGGTCCTCTACTTACAAACCGGTTTATTCTGCACAAGACTATTTGTAAGTTGAATTTGTTTGTAAGTTGACCCCCCTTGGCAAAGCAGTGTGTTAATAAGGACAACAAAAACTGATCATTGATAGTTTTGGACAGCTATTATTGACGGTGTGTACTTGGCCTGAACTTAAATGGGAAAGGCCTTCTCTACGATTGTGAGTTCGTATTGCTTTACACCTGTATAAACTTAGTACAAGGTGAACTGTACAGCTATATAATCTCTGTTGCCATTATTTGTCAATGTAATTTGAATGTTAGATATTGATTTATAGAGCGCCAACATCTAGCTTGGCACTGTACAAAAACCATTTGTATATGTTGCCATTTGGGCTGCAATAATGTTTGCAACACCTCTTGGAAGTTGTGTTGTGCGTGAGGGGTCCCATGCTTTTTGACAAACTATGGCATATACTGTACGTATTTGGAGCCCTTTTTGGTGCTGAACAGATGAACTTCAATGAGTACAATTGCCTTTTTTTATTTTATTCTTTTTTACATTTTACAATATTTACTAATAACTTCGTGTTCGCCAGTTGTAAAATCTTACCTCACCTGAGTTTACACCTGTGGTTTTTAGGGTGTGGGTTTTTTTTTTTTTTTGTTTTTTTTTTTGACACACTATAGAAACATCTCAACATACAGCTTGCACAATACATTACTTAAAGCGGACCTGAACTCAGAACGCCCTCTCTGTTCTAAAAGATACACAACAACATAACCTTTACATGAAAAACTTTTTTTTTTATATACACCTGATACTAATCCTACAATAAATCTGCACAGTTTATACTTCCAGATTCATGGAAGCAGACATTAACATATTTTGTGCCTCCATGTGATTTTTTTTAATTTTTTTTTTTTTTTTTTTTTTTACTGCCATGGCAGTCATGTAACATGGGGGAGAGATCAGATTACAACTTGTGATTAGACACAAATGAGGGGGAATTAGAGGCTATACTCTGAATACATACAGGGTGCACTTCTCTGTTTTCCTTCTGTCCTGTGCAAGAGTTGAGGCCCACTTTTAGGCCTGGAGCCCACTACAAAATGCTATCGCTAATGGCAATCGCTAGTGTTATGTATGAGCAGTTTGTAAGCGATTTCATGAGAGTTTTAGGGATCGATTTTAAAAAGTGTAATCAATTTGCCAGCGGTTGTGTAGCGATTAGCCTTTTAAAGTCTGATTGGTCCTTTCAATTAACCTTAATTCTGTTACAGTTTACAGTAACTGTAAAACACTAGCAAAGTCGCTCCGTGCAGGTTTTGATGAGCGATTACGCCAGTGATTATATACATTGAAGTGCAAACGCTAACAAAATGCTGCATGTCCTGCGTTTGCAATTTTGCTAATCGCAATCGCTTCTGTGGAATTTGCACCATCCATTTACATTGGCAGAGCGTTTAGGGAAATCGCTAGCGATTATCACACTCAACGCTAAAAAAAAAACGCTCTAGTGGGTTCCAGCCCTTAAAGAGGAACCTTATTGTATTAAGAGCAACATAACCTGGTGAATAACATTTTTCTAAAAAAAAAAAAAAATAATAATAAAAATATGTATGTATATGTATATATATTCTACTGAATCGTTTGCCCATTGTAAAATTTTTCTTTGTCCTAATTTTCATTAGAAAACATATCAGTGGTGCTGGCATCTTTACTGCTGAGGCTGAAAGAAGGCACAAGTATAGGGCATAGCAACCAACTGTATTTTACTATTCATAGTTACCATTGGAATCGCTGATTTTTATTTTTTTATTATACAGTTATCTTTCTCACCCACATGTCGGAGTATGTAAAGTAAATTATGAGAGAGAGCTAATTATGTATTTAGCCGTGGTTATACATAATTTTTGAACTACTAATAAGCCCACCCGTTAAATGGGCGCTAGGACTCTCCCCGTCACACACACACGCCCGTCCTCTTGCTGTCCCAAGTCCACCCGTGTGTCATGCATGCTAGGCTAAACTCACGAACACAGGGATACAAAGGAGGATGCCGGCACACAGGGGTTTTATTATTATATGGGGTAAAGCAGTTTTAGAAAAACGTTGAAATTAAATTAATGGTTCCTACGGACTACTGTCCTCTTGCTGTTAGGTAAAGCTCATTGTCATCGTTTACAGTATATGTTGGGAAATTGGTCCTTTAACCACTTAATGCAAAATGGACGTTTTTAAAACATACTATTTTCTATTTTTGCATTAATTTAGTGCAATCAGGACCTTTTTTTATAAACCTCCGTTTTGCTGAAATGCTCATGCACTCGCATGCACGTCCCTGCACTCATATGCATGCGCACTGCAGGAGCATGCTCATGCACTTACATGCTTGTGCACTGTAGGAGAATGGTTATGCACCCGTTTCAACCTTTCATTGAAAGGGCTGGAAGTGATGAGGTTTTTTTTCCATTTTTATAGAACCAATAGACAGTAGAATTTAGTGTGTGACTCTGATGAACTGATGGAAGCTAACCCTTTTTTTTATTCTGTTTTATAGAATCTCCGCCTCCTCCGTATTCTCGACTCTCTCCTAAATTTGAGCAAAAACCTCTGGGTGAGTAAGCATGACTATTAAATGATCAAGTATTTGATAAATGCTGCAGAATTCAACACCTTGAGGGCTGTTTCCAGCAGTTGACCCCTGCAATTACCAAGTGATGGCTCCATAAACCACTGATCTGCCTGGTGTCTGCTGCCAATCAATCACTGTATAATGCAGCCAAATGGAGGTGTTTTTGTAACACACTAGCTGCACTTGTTTGTGCTTAATATGTAGTAGAGCCAGTAAGCGATAATCACAGCATGTAGCTTCTAAAGAGCGATCAGATGGCCATGCACGGAGCTTCAATACCACTCCTGAATCCTGCTACTGCTTAGTGGCTCCATGGAGTGGCTGGCAAGCAGAAATTGTTCCCTTCCTCAGCTGACTGCATCAACACACCCAAACAGTTTGGGACGAGTTTTTCTCCATGTTGAATTTTAAGGGGTGAAGCCCAGAAATGCCTGAAAGCTACTCCCAATTGTTTCTTAGATGCATAAACAGTTCAGTAATGTTGTTCAAATGTATTTCCAGTTCAGTCTGCAGCAGGCCTGAATTGACATCTTAGTGGGCTATTATTATGATTATTATTACTAGTAGACTCAAGCCCGTTTAAAAACCGGCTCTAGGTCTTTTTTTTTACCACCGCCGCCAGTCACTGTGCCACCACTCACCCGTGCCTGCCGCACGCACGCAACTACCCACCCACCTCGCTCCCTGGTCCCTCCAGCTGTCCGTTAATGCGCACATGCGCAGTAACAAAATAACAGGGACGCTGCATAACTGCTGGACGCAGCGACACAGGCTCATTATTATATAGGGTTAGTATGATTATTATTGATAAACTGCCAACATATTCTGTGGCACTGTACAAAGTAAGAAATGGACATGGGGTACATAAGAATACAGACAATGGTGTACATCAAGATACATAATTGGTGACAAAATACAACAATTATACAAAATACAGGATTGGTAATGAGTGATAAAAGCCTAGGGTAGCACGTATGCTTGTCAGAACAAGTGAGTTTTCAGAGAGCGTTTAAAGGTAGCAATGGTTGTCAAATGACCAACGTGTTGTGTGTGTGTGTGTGTGGGGGGGGGGGGGGGGGGTATTCCAGAGGTGGGGTTGGAGCAAGTGCAAAATCTTGAGAATGTGAGACGGTAAATCTAGAGGACAACAGAAGATCATGCGCAGATTGTGATTGGGTTGGTATCTAGTGAGGAGATGTACGGAGGAGAGAAATTGTGCAGAGCTTTCTAGTTTAGGGTTAAGAGTTTGAACTGGATCCTCTGGTTAATTGGTAGCCAATGAAGAGCTTGACAGAGAGGAGCAGAGGAAGATCGAGAAGAAAGATGAATGAGACGAGCAGCTGAGTTCAGTGCCGACTGGAGCGGGGTGAGTCTGTTAGAAGGCAGTCCACAAACTAGTATGTTACAGTAGTCCAGACGAGATATTACAAGAGCATGTCTTAACATTTTAGTTGTGTCTTGAGTGAGAAGGTCCGATGCGACCTATGTTTTTGAGTTGGAGATGACAAGCTGGTTAGGGAGTGAACATGAGGAATAAGAGAGAGGGGAGTCTCATATTACCCCCAAGCACAGAGCTTTGGGAACTGAAGTTATGGGAGTGTTATTAAAATGTATTTTTATAGGCACAAGTTCTGGTGCCCGTGCTTCTGCCCTCTGCCGCACTCACTAATTCCAATGTGAACACTGGTTTATTGCTTTGCCCACTGAACAGCAAGTGTGCTGGCTGTCCTAATTCCTTGTTGGTCTTCCTTTTGATTGGTCAATTTTTGACTTTTTTAACTTAACATCCAGAGTTTGCAGAATCCTGCATCAGCTTAGAACAATGTGTGTCTCGTTGAACGGCATGTAGTCTCTTAATCTTCTAGCCAAGAGGGTGACTGAACAAACTCTCTTCCACACTGAGCATGAGTAAGTACGATCTGAGCATGCCCAGTAGAACGAAGGCATTTTTTTTTTCATTTGGGCATGTGTGGACCTTCTGTGCTTATGGGAGGTTGAGTTTGCTGTAATCTTTGCAATGCAGTTTGTCTCTTCCCCCTGCACAGCAACAGAAGACATTGTTAACCTGCAGGCTAACAACGCATCTGTACACCCTCAACCCTGCAGTGTCACCCAAGGGATTGTGTTCTGATCCCTACCAGGATTGCTTGTGCGAGAGGCATTAATGTAAAGATTTTATTTTACCAAATGACGATGAGGAGTTTCAGAATCCTGTCACCATTTTTTGCTTTTTGGTCTTCTGTAAAAGTATCTGCAGCATAATTCATTCCAATGGTGTTTTTGTGAACAAAATATATATTTACATCAGTAATGCTGTGGTAAGTAGATAATATGCACACAACTTTATCCATTAACCTCCACCCAAAATAAAATAATTTAGGCTAAGTTCCACTTTCAGAATTCCTTTCATTACGTAGCCACCATAGAGTACACGCATTAACTACTTCCCCAAACATTTACCGTCTTTGTAAGCTCATCCATCTGACAAATTCAGGCTCCCTGGATTCCGTATTTACTCCTTGTGTAAATATTGTTCCCATTTAGTTCACTAAACTAATTGTGCTGTCACCATTAGTCAAACATCAGCTGTAGTGAGGATAAATGTTGGGATGTAATGCACTGACCAGTGAACCCGTGCTGCTAGTGTATGTATGTGTTTTATGGCACCAGTCTCTGTCTGATTCCTGCTGTTTATTCCAGAAAGCATCAAGCAAGAGAATTGACCAATACAGACAGGAACTGTACCAATGTGGTTGCTGGTGTATATATAGTCAGCCAGTTGAACAGCAGAATATTTTTCACTATAGATTGTAGAGTGATTTTATTTTTACTGGTTTTAGTACCTAATAACCAAGAAAACCTTAAAGAGACTCCGTAACAAAAATTGCATCCTGTTTTTTATCATCCTACAAGTTCCAAAAGCTATTCTAATGTGTTCTGGCTTACTGCAGCACTTTGTACTATCACAGTCTCTGTAATAAATCAATGTATCTTTCCCTTGTCAGACTTGTCAGCCTGTGTCTGGAAGGCTGCCAAGTTCTTCAGTGTTGTGGTTCTGCTATGCACTCCCCCCTCAGGGGGGAAAGAAACACACAAATGATCTCTTGAGATTCAAAAGGAAGGCTGTATACAGCCTGCTTGTGTATGGATGTATTTTCTATGTGTGGACATACTGTACATCAACCTACTTCCTGTTTTGGTGGCCATTTTGTTTGTTTATAAACAAACTTTTTAAAACTGTTTTTAACCACTTTTAATGCGGCGGGGAGCGGCGAAATTGTGACAGAGGGGAATAGGAGATGTCCCCTAACACACTGGTATGTTTACTTTTGTGCGATTTTAACAATACAGATTCTCTTTAAGGGCTTGTTCACACCTTGGGTGTTTTGGGTTTTTGTGTGTTTTTTTTTTTTGAGCGCCAGCGATTTTTAAAAACTCCCTGAAATCGCTAGTGCAATGAATCCTTATGGGATAGTTCATATCAGCGCAATACTTCCGCTTTCCGTTCAGCAAAGCGCTGCATGTACCATTTTCAGGCAGATTTTGCTACAATGGAAGGTATAGGAAAAGCGCAAAATGCTCACAAATCATTTATCTGGTAATTGCGTTTGCGCTGTTATGTATAAATTGTATTCATTTCCCGGTGAAAGAGTTTATGGAAAACTCTGCAAAAGCGCTTACAAAGTGCTTTGTACAAAATCGTGGAGCGCCGATGGGGGGGAAAAATCGTGCAAAAAAACGCAAACCGCAGCTACTGGCAATTTAGATTTTTAGATGTGAACAAAGCCTAAGGCTAGTTTCACACCAGGACGTTGCGTTTTAGGGGACGTTATGGTCGCATAACGTGCCCCTAACGCAACGCCTGGTGCTCTCTAAGGTGGACGTCAGAGTGAGCCGCGTTGTGCAGCTCACTCTGGCGTCCGTGATGCCGTGATGCGCACTCTTGGACGCATGCGGCATCACGTGGTCCCGCCCGGCCAATCGCCGCACAGAGCGGCTGCTCCAGGAAGTAAACACTGCATGTCACTGAGTGCAGTGAATATTAATTAGCCATGTGCTTGGCCGCTCTCCGCTCCTCCCCAACATTACTGCGCATGTCCAAGCAGTTACAAAGTACTGCATGCAGTACGTTGTGTGATGGCGCAGTGTTACTGTGTAACGCAACGTGGGCACTGTGAACGGCCCATTGATTTTTCATTGCTGTGCTGTGGGGTGCGTTACAGGCTGCACTAACGTGCGCCTGTAACGTCCCACTGTGAAACCAGCCTAAAAGTCATGGTTTTTCTAGAGCAGTGTTACAGAGGCAAAGGATAACTCCTGGTGTCACTTTTTTTGTACAACCGTTATTTTGCTTTCATCTCAGCCTGGAGCCTGTTGGCATAGTCTTACCAACCTCTTTTGGTCTGTTTCGCTGTGTCCTCTAGTCTAGGTCTTTATGTTGGAAGGTGAAGTTAGCCAGGAGCTGGGGGACCCCATCTGTACATATTACAGCTTGGCATTGGAGCGACATACATTGCCTGCTCAGTGCTTCCATCTGCTATACATGTCCCTCTTCACTTTTCAGTTTGGTTGGCTGCACGGCATTTCTAATCACCATGCGGCTTCAGTCCCATGTCATGTGGCAGGGACAGAAGCCTCATGGTGATTGGCTGGCTGCACGGCACTTATAAACTAAAGAGGAAGTGAAGACGGCCTGTATAGCTGTTGGGAGCAGGTGAACGCTTTGCCTCTTATTTGCGTTTTACTACTTACAGGACTGGCCAGCTCCAGCTCTTGAGACACCAACTCCCCCCTCCCTCCCTGCCCACCTTGCGATGGTGGGGATTGCAGGGGCTATTATGCCACAGTATACATGGCTCCCAACTGTCCCCTTTTTTTTTTCAGAGGGACAATCCCTCTTTGGAAACCAAATCTCACTGTCCCACTTTCTCCCTAATTAGTCCCTCTTTCAGTACTAATGTACCGATCTATTCAAATATGTCCTTTTTTTTTTTTTTTTTTTTTGATGTTTAATTGGCTCCAAACTTTATTGCTATCCTTTACATTAATATATTAATTTAAAATGGTAACAATTAGTGATGATCAAGACCAATGTGGTTGGATTTGTAAAATTGCATGGTTTGCTTTTTTTTGAGTTTTTAGTGGTATGCGCATGGCTGGGGGAGTGATTAGGGGTGTGGCAGTGGTGTGTCTTAAATTGTCTCTCTTTCTCATCTCAAAAAGTTAGGAGGTATGTGTCTAGCATACCTTAAATGGAATCTGAAAGTGGATCCGAGATAAACTTTTAAGCATAATTGTGTTCCTTTCACTATCTTGATGTCCTGATCATGGTTCAGTTTTGTGGAGCAACCAATAATCCTAAGCACTAGATTTCTGGAAAGGCCAGAAGGGCCAAGGCCTCGGGTGGCTACTGGTCAAGAGGCGCCTGGACATGGAAGAGGGATTGCTGCATATGGTAGAGATGGCAGCACATGGAATAAAGAGGTTGCAAATAAGGAGCACCACATGGGGAGCTGCTGTCCATGAGATCTGTATATAACTTAAGGGGACTGATGTACATAGATATTACACGTGGAAGAGGGGGCTGCACATGGAATGAGAGGGGCTGCTGTACATGAATCTTACACATGGAGGGAAATTCACAAGGAAAAGGAGGGTGGCTGCTGCACATGGAAGGGAAGCCGCAGGATGGTTTGCCAAGGGGTGGAAAAGTATAAATCTAATCCTATTTTTTTTTTTTGGGGGGGGGGGGATGTGGGTAAAAGTGCCCAGAGAAAACTCAAGCAAATACAGGGAGGGCATAGAATTTCATACAGATATGTAGTGTCCTGGGCTGGCCAAGGTTGAGACTTTGTACTTCAGTGAAGCAGGATTCCTACTCAGTCCAAATGCATGCTGCTGTATATACGTGATTTGCATACATTTAGTAAAGGATTTGGTGTGAGCTGATGAAAGTATTAACCCTCTGGGCGATACAATTACATCGCCCAGGAGGGGGCGCAGCACTTTTTAAAAAAAAATAAATTTATTTTTTAAATCATGCGCAGCGGCATCCCCCCACCCACTCCGAGCAGGAAATCCCGTTCAGAACGGGATTTCCTGCTGGGCTTCCCCGGTCGCCATGGCGACCGGGCAGGATGAACGTCACCGACTTCTGAAGCAGCTGGAGCTGCGACCGCGTTAGGTGTTCTCTGGGGTCCCCTCTTGGATGTTTCTCTGGGTAAGCGGTGCCTTTTTATTCACAATGTGATCTTAGGTTGGCAGCTTATAATATAGGACATAGCACTTTATTGTAGTGCATAACAGGAGGGTTAATTAGCACAGTTTGTTTTTAGCACAGTTTGTTTTGTCTGTGTGCAGGTGGACACTTGGGGATACTAGCAGTATCCATTCATTTATTTAAAGGGATACTGTAGGGGGTCGGGGGAAAATGAGCTGAACTTACCCAGGGCTTCTAATGGTCCCCCGCAGACATCCTGTGTTGGCGCAGCCACTCACCGATGCTCCGGCCCCGCCTCCAGTTCACTTCTGGAATTTCTGACTTTAAAGTCAGAAAACCACTGTGCCTGCACGCCCGTGTCCTTGCTCCCGCTGATGTCACCAGGAGTGTACTGCGCAGACACAGACCATACTGGGCCTGCGCTGTGCGCTCTTGATGACATCAGCGGGATCGAGGACACGGCAACGCAGGCGCAGTGGTTTTCAGACTTTAAAGTCTGAAATTCCAGAAGTGAACCGGAGGCGGGGCCGGAGCATCGGTGAGTGGCTGCGCCAACACAGGATGTCTGCGGGGGACCGTTAGAAGCCCTGGGTAAGTTCAACTCATTTTCCCCTGACCCCCCTACAGTATCCCTTTAATTTTGTATTCTCACTTGCTGTGTATATGCGTTCGCCCACGCTGTTGGGCGTGGGCGCAGGCATGTACATAGCATCTACACATGTATATATGTATATGTATATTTTTTGACTTTGTGACTTTTTCAGACCTTTGTGTGTTTTTCTGACTTATACTTGTATGCACAGTAGCACTTTATCCTTGGAGAGGATGTTTATTTGCACAATTATGCACATTTGGTGGCACCCAGCCCTATGAACTGTATATTATACTATTGTAATGTGATTTGCTTAGAATTGTGTTCCTGAGGTGGATAGTGCCAATAACGTTTGACACGCACCAAGAGATTGATTTTAATTGTTTTTACAAATATTGTTGTTTGTCCGCCAATAAAGATTATGAATTTGAACGATTGAGATTCAGATTGTCCTGGATATATTATTTTTGGCCCAAATAGGTTTTCCCTTTTCTTTTGGTGGTTTGCTGTTTTGATTGAAAACCTAGTGGTATGACAACAAATAGAGGATTATACCTCATGAGGTTTACATGTGTGTTACGAACCGACGTCATGGGCGTCGTGACGTCAGAGGGAGTCCCGATCCACCCCTCAGCGCTGCCTGGCACTGATTGGCCAGGCTGTGCAAGGGGTCGGGGAGGGGGGGGGGCTGCACGGCGGGGATCGGCGGCGAGCGGCGGCGATCGGAAGTTACACGCAGCTAGCAAAGTGCTAGCTGCGTGTAACAAAAAAAATTATGCAAATCGGCCCACCAGGACCTGAGAACTTCTCCTGCGCGACATACCCCGAGCTCAGCTCGGGATTATCGCCCAGGAGATTAAGATCCGTAATTTTCTATTTACAATATCAGAATCCATTTTATTTGGCCAAATCAGTTGTCACTTGCAGGAATTTGACTTGGCAGTTGGTTAAAGTGGATCAGAGATAAACTTTTACTCATTGCATAATTGTGTTCCTTTCATATAGTTTATAGGGCATTCCTCAAGCCAAATACTTTTGTTTTGTTTTAATACTCTAATTCCCTATAAACCAAACAAGTCTCACCCCCAGCTTTTCACAGTGCCTTGGCATTTTCAGACAGTAGAAGAAACGGCGTATGGGAGCCCAGTCTGGGCAGGAGGATGGGGAGGTGTTTTGTTACTAGCCAGAGATTTCAGGGGAGGAGGGAGGAGAGGGGACTGAATTTACACACAGGCAAGCTGATAGCATCTCCAGTCCTCAGCATGTGACAAACAGAACATGGCTGCCCTCGTATCACAGGAATAAATAATCATAAAGGGCTCTATTCATAAAAAATTTGTGGAGAAAAAACTCCTTGAGGGAAAATACCGCAGCGGTATTTTAGACTTCTGGGTGGTCATTCATAAAAATGTTGGCAGCTGCGATGCAAGTGCGGAGATCTCCCGCTGAAGGCTGGCGGTAAGCTGTCGGAAGGCATGTGGAAACACTTACGCCGGCAGAGTCCCTCCGTGCACTGCTCTCTCTGGGAGGTCTGTCCCATTCACTTGTATGTAATCCGCAGGCTTCGAGGAAGCGGTATTTCCCGTCCACATACCGCTTCCTCTAATCTTTATGAATGGCCATTTTGTTACTTTTTTCTAGATAAATCTAGAAAAACACTGCAGAAGGCGGAAATTTCTCGCTCTGCTGGGGGGATTGTAGATTTTCATGCGGGAACAGCTTTTATGAATGCCCACTTTGCTAAATGGTCGGAAAAGTCAACTGTTTTGAGCGGAAAACTTGCGGTTAAGTTTTATGAATAGAGCCCAAACAGTTGAAGCGGTTTGCCGATAGATATGCTGTGTAAACTATCTAAACTTTAGGTAACATATATAAAGTTACTTGTCATAGTTAGTTTTTCACCTCGGATCCGCTTTAAGTAAAAAAAAAAAAAAAAAAAAAAAAAAAAAATTACTTACCTGGGGTTTCTTCCAGCCCCCAGGACTTCTACTGGGCCCATGACATCCTCCTGAACTCCTCTGGGCAGCAGTAACAACCCACGCCAAGCTGGGCTTTTGGTGGCTACTGCGCACGTGCTGCTCCGAGCAGCGCGCACCGTGGTCGCACTCCCGGCGGTGGGAGCATTCTGCACATGAGCAGTAGCGAATTTAGCATGCACAGTAGCTGCTGAGTGGTGGCGACAGCAGCCCAGCTTTGTGGAGGTCGCTGCTGCCCGGAGGGTATCAGTTCAATGTCATGGGCACAGTGGGAGTCCAGAGGCCCCAGGTAAGCTAAAAAAAAAATTGAGTTTTTTTTGTTTTGTTTTGTTTTGTGTTTACTTAAGATTCCCTTATAAGTGTAGACATCACAGCATGTTCACATTGGATGGACCATTATGATGATCACGCCTTCCTCCCTTTTTTTTTTTTTTTTTTTTTTTTTTTAATGTGCTACAGCAATCTGTGGTGGTGGTTCAGTGACCATGCAAACAAATTTCTCATGATCCAAATTAAAGTGGATATGAACTCTGAGGCCTTGTTTACATTGCGTTCCTTTCGAGTGTCCATGCGCGTTTGGTGTTTTTTGACGCAATTTTTATTTCTGATGCCCAGCAATTACCTGCGCGCTTTTTTTTTTTTTTTTTTTTTTTCTGTGAACCACTTTTCTAAGGGCCCGTTTCCACTAGTGCGGTGCGGAATCGCCGCATATCACCGCTGACAAAATCGCATGCGATTTCGCATAGGCAGGGTATATGCGATTTTAACCATGTCACTGCCTGTGTCAATTTACATTACTTTCAATGCGAAATCGCGGCAAAAAACGCATGCAAAAAACGCATGCGATTTCCCTATTAAATACATTGCCTGCGATTCGCCTGCATTCCACACGCAGGCGAATTCTGCAGGGTCTACCGTGCAGAAAAATCCTGCACATAAAAACGCAAATGAAAACTGACAAGTGGAAACAGTCCCATCCACTTGTATTGCCTATGCGAATCCGCATGCGTTGTCTGCATGCGAATTCGTGCTAGTGGAAACGGGCCCTAAGCGGTTTTGCCGAGTGATTGTGGTTTGATCCGGAAAAGAATAAATACAATGTATGTATTCTTTTCCGGAACGCAATGGCTGTACAAAGCAATTTTGTGAGCATTTGCGTTTTTCCTATACCTTTAAGGCAAAATCTCCTCAAAAATGGCCCATGCACCGCTTTTCAGAGCGGATCGGAAACGAACCGCTCAGATGTGAACTGTCTCATAGAGAATAATGGTGTGAGCGCTTTCAGGGCTTGAAAAATGCAAAAAAAAGCCTCTCGTGTGAACGAGCCCTTAAAGAGACTCTGTAACATTAAAAAGATCCCCTGGGGGGTACTCATCTCGGGTGGGGGAAGCCTCCGGATCCTAATGAGGCTTCCCACGCCGTCCTCTGTCCCACGGGGGTCTCGCCGCAGCCCTCCGAACAGCCGGCGACTGTGCCGACTGTCAGTTCAATATTTACCTTTGCTGGCTCCAGCGGGGGCGCTGTGGCGGCTTTCCGTTCCGAACTACACGGAAATACCCGATCTCATTCGGGTCCGCTCTACTGCGCAGGCGCAGGACACTTGCGCCTGCGCAGTAGAGCGGACCTGACGGCAATCGGGTATTTCCGTGTAGTTCGGAGCCGACAGCCGTCAGAGCGCCTGCGCAGGAGCCGGGAAGGTAAATATTGACGTCACCGCTGCACGGACTCTACGGAGGGCTGCAGCGAGACCCCTGACGGATGGAGGACGGCGTGGGAAGCCTCATTAGGATCCGGAGGCTTCCCCCATCCGAGGTGAGCACCCCCCAGGGGATCTTTTTATGTTACAGTTCCTCTTTAATGCTCTAAAGCCCACTAGTCCTTATTTCCACATATAGTTGCTGAAGAATTCCCTCCTTGGTGTTCTGTTTCAAAGATTACAGTAGCTCTTATCAGCAACTGTGAATAGACTGCAGAGAGCTCTACCAAGGTAGCTCTTGTGTACAATAAACACTGAGGCTTAACCCTTCCAATGCTCCCTGCAAAAGTGAAAATTGGGTAAAGGTTATCATGTAATCTTTAGAGCCGAGAGGACGTTCTGGGTTTAGTTCCACTTTAAATGGTGGAGAAAAATGATTTCCACTTCCTGATCAATTTCCAATCAACAAAATATTGATTGAAGGATTGGTCCAGTTTTCAGTATTCTACACCTAGCAATACTGTGCTGTCTGCACCAAGTTAGATACCGACCTTTTTTTATTTTGGTCTGCTTTTGTAAAAAAAAAAAACTAATGAAGAGTGATATTGGAGACTGTTTGTTTTGCCTGCAGAAGTAGATATTTGTGTATTTTGTGCTGTTTGACATCTGATTTCTTCTGTATTTCATTTGTGAAACTTGTTTTTCAGCTGAAGGTTAAGAGCGTTTTTGTCTCTTTAATGGAGAGGGAACAATGTGGATGACTTGTTAAAACAAAGTTTCTTGTGCTTCAGTAGCAGAGGGAGGAAGGAAGGAAACCTGCAGGAATAAACAGCTTCAAGAATGTTAATGTGGGTAATTAAGTATGGTAACTATGAAGCATTTAAAGGCTTTGTGTAACCTTATCCTTCCAGCACCATGTTCCAGCCTGCTTTGTGGTCAGGGCAGTTGAAATTTTACAGGCTACAGACAAAAGGAGGGGAGGGGGGGTGGGTGTATGAGGAGGAGGGCTTGTAGACCCTGCAGGCGGTGTGTGGCTCTAGTAGAAGGAAGCACTGGTGACTTGGTGACATTAGTCTATCCTCTTCACTGCACAGTGTTTTGTCCTATACTAGTTACCGTTTGTTTCTGCATTACTGAAACAGGTGATGTAATGTAACAAACTGCATGCACCGTTTTTATATTTTTTATAGTGCACCATTTAATTTAAAGGGAACCTAAAGTGATCATAAAAAGTTTCACTTACCTGCAGCCGCCCTGTGCCTGCGCCATCACAGAATGATCATCCAGTCATCCAGTGACGAAGTTTCATTTTCAGTGACAGCTAGTCGCTGGCCACTGCGCTTGCGTGGCCCTGTCCATGCGTGTCCTCAATCACGCTCCTGCTGCTGGGGGTGCCCTGCGCAGGGAACCTGAAGCGAGTAAAATTATTTAAAATAAACACATGATGTAGCTGCAAATGACTATTACTAACCTCACGTCAGTTTCTCTCAGAAGCTCACCATTTTCTTCTTACAGTGATCCCTTCCAGTTCTGACAATATTTTGTCAGAAATGGAATATACCAGTTGTCAGTTATATGTCAACAGCTGTCAGTTACAACTGGATGTGCAAGGTAATGTCCATGCTTCTCTATGGCTCAAGTGGCCGATATTACAGTTGAACAATGTGCTGACCAGGAAGCTGTTATGGGATAATGGCCATTTTTAAAATGAATGATGGAGAAATCCATTGATCACAGTGGACAAATGGGACGCAGGAGAGAAGGAGATTGAATAGTAATTACACAGGAGGTAAGTATGACCTGTGTATGGTTATTTTGACTTTTTATTTTCAGTTCAGGTTCTCTTTAAGTAGCCATTTGCCCATAGATTTCAATATTTCAGTATTGGGTAGCCATATGTGCCTCCAGCCAGTTAGCAGTATTAGGTAGCCCTGTGAGTGCCCGTGATAGTGTTGGTAAGCAATGTATCACCCCTCATTCCTGATAGTAGTATTAGGTACCCAATTGTGCCTGTAGTTTATAGCTTTAGGCAGGCAGATATGCTCTCCAGTTTAGCAGGATTAGATAGTCTGTTCCCTCCGCCCCCCCCCTCCTCCCATTTACAGTGTTTGGTAGTTTTGTGATCCCCTAGAAAGCATTAGGTAGCCAGGTGTGCCCCCTCTCAATAGTATTAAGTAGCCAGGGTGCTCCCAAAATAGTGTTAGGCAGCCAGATGTGCGCCCTGTGTATTAGCCAAATGTGCCCCCACCCCCGATGCAGAATAGCAATGGCAAATCATTTCTACAATCTGCTAGCCTGCCATTGGTAGACTAGATGAAGCTGCCTGCTAGCAGACTTTGACTTAAAGAGAACCTGAATTAAAAATAAAAAGTCAAAATGACCATACACAGGTCATACTTACCACCGTGTAGTCTACTCCTCCATCTTTCTCCTCTCCTGCGCCCCATTTGTCCACTGTGATCAATGGATTTCTCCATCCTCCATTTTAAAAATGGCCATTACCCCCTAACGGCTTCCTGGTCAGCACACTGTTAAACTGTAATATCACCCGCTTGAGCCATAGGGAAACATGGACATTACCTTGCACATTCAGTTGTAACTGACAACAGCTGCTGATATATAACTGACAACAACTGGTATATTTCAGTTATGACAAAATATTGTCAACTGGAAGGGATCACTGTAAGAAGAAAATGGTGAGCTTCTGAGAGGAACTGACGGTGAGGTTAGTATGTAATATTAATTTGCAGCTACATCATGTGTTTATTTTAAATAATTTTCCTCGCTTCAGGTTCTCTTTAAAGAAATCATTGTGCGTGGATTGTGTTTGTTTTCATTTTTTTTTTTTTGTGTGTGTGTTTTTTGTTCAAGTATCCTCTATGACCTCCATTGCAGTAATTGGGTCGTTTTTGAACGATTCCTGTAGCTGTGTAAAAGAACTGTCATCTAGAAAAATGGTAATGAGAAGCGTCTTACTCAGACACACTTCTCAGCAGGCTGTTTTGTTCTGTGAAAAGGGGAGCATGATGCACAAAGCTGCTCCATGGGGACTCAGGTAGAGAAATTAAGCACAGTCATTGGTGAATCAGTAACAATGTTGGTGTACTGACCTTAAACTTCCAGAACAATGGTGGAGATTTATCAAAGCATTACCGACAGTTTTTTCTTCTTATTCTGTTCTAACCAGCAGGGAGAACAGTTCTGCATAAGAACCTTCTTAAAGGGATACTGTAGGGGGTTGGGGGAAAATGAGTTGAACTTACCCGGAGTTTCTAATGGTCCCCCACAGACATCCTACGCCCGCGCAGCCATTCACTGATGCTCCAGCCCCGCCTCTGGTTCACTTCTGTAATCTCCGACTTTAAAGTCTGAAAACCACTGCGCCTGTGTTGCTGTGTCCTCGCTCCCGCTGACGTCACCAGGAGTGTATTGCGCAGGCCCAGTATGGTCTGTGACTGCGCAGTACACTCCTGGTGACATCAGCAGGAGCGAGGACACGGCGACGCAGGCGCAGTGGTTTTCAGACTTTAAAGTCTGAGATTACAGAAGTGAACCGGAGGCGGGGCCAAAGCATCGGGGAGTGGCTGCGTGGGCACAGGATGTCTGCGGGGGACCATTAGAAACTTCGGGTAAGTTCAACTCATTTTCCCAAGACCCCCCCCCCCCCCCCCTTACAGTATTCCTTTTAAATAGCAGTAGTTTAGCGTGAATTTCTAGAGCTTCGCTACAGTTAAAGAGAACGTGACCCCTAAATATTGTCTGTAACCTAAATTAATGTCTAGCGCTGCGTAATATGTTGGCGCTTTATAAATCTAATAATAATAATAATAATAATACTACAGTTAAGAAAAGTGCAAATCGGTCCCTAAACTGCTGCCGATTAAGAAGTGCTTGATAGCAGTTCTAAAGATAGTGTAGACTAGACCTGATTTGTGAGGTGCTCCTCCCCTCTGCTGAATTTCTCCTCAGAACTTGTGGGCATCACGGTGGGGTAGTGGTTAGCTCTCTTGCCTTGCAGCACTGGGTCCCTGGTTCAAATCCCAGCCAGGGCACTATCTGCAAAGAGTTTGTATGTTCTCTCCGTGTCTGCGTGGGTTTCCTTCGGGCACTCCGGTTTCCTCCCACATTCCAAAAACATACGGATAAGTTAATTGGCCCTAGACTACAGTACTTACACTACATAATATAGATATATGGCAATGGTAGGGATTAGATTGTGAGCTACTTTGAGGGACAGTTAGTGACAAGATATATATATATATATATATATATATATATCTATCTAGCTATATCTATATCTCACACACATATACATATATGCGCGCACACACACACACACACACACACACACACACACACACACACACACACACACACACACACACACACACACACACACACACACACACACACACACACACACACACACACACACACACACACACACACACACACACAGTACAGCGCTGCGTAATATGTCGGCGCTATATCTACCGTCTTTCCCCTAATATAAGGCCTACCCCGAAAATAAGGCCTAGCTGGGGGGGGGGGGGGGGGGCGCTGTGTGTATGGGGAGGTGTGTGGACTCTTACTGCACCTCCCTTGTGGCTGCGTTCCCCTCCGTTCCTGGTAATTCCTCCGGTGGCAGCGGCATAGTAATCCATCTGTGAGGGCGCCCTGTGACCCTCACGCAGTACGCTAGGCCGGCTCTGCGCTGGCGCCCTCTTCCTGTCATCATGTGCGCCCGGCAGGATGCGTCCCAGGCGCACATTGATTAATCAATGTGCGCCTGGGACGCATCTGCCGGGCGCACATGATGACAGGAAGAGAGCGCCAGCGCAGAGCCGGCCTGGCGTACTGCGTGAAGATCAAAGGGCGCCCTCACAGATCCATTACAATGCCGCTGCCACCGGAGGAATTACCAGGAACGGAGGGGGACGCAGCCACAAGGTAGGTGCGGTAAGAGACCACGCACCTGCCCATACACAAAGCGTCTAGCCCCTCCCACCCCCGAAAATAAGCCCTAGCACACATTTCCTCCCCAAAAAGAATATAAGACAGTCTTATATTCGGGGAAAGACGGTAGTGATGTCTTGGCATGTCTGAGACAGTTCTGCACCCTATTCTGAAACACTACAAATATTTTGTCTCAGACACTCTTGATAAATGTCTCCCACTGTTTCCTCCCAAAATCAGCTGTGTACCTATCAAGTTCCTGGATGTTCCCTACACAATACCTCCTACTCCTCCCCAATCTCCATAGGACAAAACTGGTGCTCGGGCAGCAAAGAAAGTGCCTGTTGAGCTGCTGTTCAATTGATCACAAAATTGTTTTTGAGCAGCTCAACTGTACTATATCTGTTCATTTATACGACAATGGGCTCTATTCACAAAACTTCTCATAAATGGATTATTTATCACCTAATTCATAAAAATATCCTTTCAGCACATTTACAAGCAAAATAATCACTCAAAGTGGTACCTGATTAAATTAATTTCAGTATTACTTTTCTTACCTTAATTTTGTGACAATCCAGCCCCACGATCCCGTCTACAAGACGTTAAAAGACCGGTTGCTGGATCGTCAGAAGAAGGTTAATGTGACAGAGCGTGCCAATCTCGTCTAATCTCCTCCCATTAGCAGGAAGTACGGTGAGCAGACTGACCAGAACGATTGGTCGCACAACTGTCGACAATATGTAACGTGACAATCTCTCACCAATCCCGTATTACTAGACCACTGTTGCCATGCAGGTCTCGTGCACTAGAGACTCCTGGAAGCAGATTCACTGTGTGCGTAGTAAATGATTAAGATTGGTTGGAGGTGCCCATACATGTACAATCGCGATTCTATGTACAATTGGTAAACTAAAAATATAGATTTCATGCTTGAAATCGGGTAATTTCACTGCCACCACTGTCTGTTGAATGGAGCAGACAGTCTCCAACTAGCTACTCAAAGGAAGAAAACTCTTATTTACAACCTAGCTAGCAAATCAACAATTAATAAGAAAATAATAAAACCCATATGGTAGTATGACTCCAGAGGGCAGATTCTTTGTAGCAAAAATCAAATGACCAGAACAGGCACAGGACTGAATGTTAAAATCCTTAGTTTTATTCTAAAACTACTCTCTATCAAACCAATCTGTTCTGCTGGACAGGTATATTTATCTGTGGGCTAAAGTATGCGGTGTGTGTAGATGGAAGAGAAACAGAATGTCTTAAAAATACAGTTCAAATACCGTTATTGGTAGGCCATGCGGCAATCGCAAGTCTTTGGCGGAAAGTCCAAGATGGTGATTGCCATGCCTTTGTGAAAAATAATATATACACAATAAGATACGCACACCATGCAATTTTGGTTGCAAAAAGGTAGTATATTGTACAAAAGATATAACACAGACTACACAATCAGTCAGATGGACTATACAATCAAAATCATGTATAAAATACAATATGGGGTACATAGATACAGCAATGTCCACATTTAAATACAAACATATATGTAAAAATCAGGAAAAAAAATCTGAACCAATATGCCTATAGTGATGCAGCATATATGGGCAATCTGAGTCAAATATCTATCTGTGGACACATTGCATGTAAAAAGTCATTGGGAAAATCAAATGCAATTGGTATGAAGCATATCAGATAGTTCAACACAGCGTGGTGAAGGTGCAAACACCGCCAAGTATTACCCAGACAGACGGCGTCGTTTCGAACAACAGAGTGTTCTTTCTCAATGGGTGCAAGCAGATGCGGCAAACTGAAGCAGTTATGGCAGCGGGGGAAAAATAATCCAAGGGATTTTTGCTGGCTGTCCAATGTTATTAGACAAAGATTTCAGATGAAGGATTTTTTTGGACAGCTGGGCCCAGTGTCATTGGGGTTTTAATCCTCAATGCAGATGGGAGGGGTCATGACACGTAAAAGTCCAGCCTTGTGCAATTAGAATAGGGGCAGTGCCCCACAGGGAGATTTTGGCCCAATTCCTGTTTTGCCCGCTTTCTCTGTGCCCATAGGTCACATCAAGAAACAGAATGCATATTCACACTCAACATACGTTTACAAATCATTTGATACTACACATGATGACAATGGGTGACAAATAATACTGGTCGTTACTTCCACCCTGTGTAGTAGTGGCTGGATGGTGTAATGGTTAAGGGCTCTGCCTCTGACACAGGATACCAGGGCTCGAATCTTGGCTCTGCCTGTTCAGTAAGCCAGCACCTATTCAGTAGGAGACCTTAGGCAAGTTTCCCTAACACTGCTACTGCCTATAGAGCGCGCTCTAGTGGCTGCAGCTCTGGCGCTTTGTCTGCCAGGAGAAAAGCGTGATATAAATGTTATTTGTCTTGTCTTCGTCTAGTACTGGTTCTGGAAGATCCAGATGCTTGAAAATCTCTCAGAACCAGTGTCATGTGAAGTCCAACACACTGCGAATTTGAAGGACCTGGTATCTTTTTAACACCGGAAATATTACAAATACAGAAGTCTACGGATTATTCTAGACATTTCTGGGTCACAGTAGGTCAGCTACTTCCAGAGAGACCCTGATAAGATCTGTGTGTTTGCTGCTCTGGGTGAGATGTGAAAGCTGGAGCCTGCTTATCTCTCTTATGCTGTGAATACACGGTACTTTTTTTTTTTTTTTTTTTTTTTTTGCTAAGAATTGTTCCGATAGATGCCTTCGATGATAACATTCCGACATGTCCGATGTTCCGCTCGATTCTTTTCCGCTCGATTTCTCGTAGAAGTGAATGGAAAGAAGGAAAAATGAGTGGAAGATAAGAGAATCGAGCAGAAAATTGAGTGGCTAATAGATCGCGCGCCGAATCGAACGCGCAAAACGTAATGTGTATTCCCAGCATTAGACTGTTTTATTAGATTCTGTCAAGCAAAAACTAGATTGATGGCATCGTCGCACAGCAGGGGGACTATGTCCTACCAAGACACAGCTTTTCACACTTAGGTGAAAGGTTCTGTAAATAGAAGCTATCAAAGAGCCAGGGAGAAGAGAAAAAAAAAGTTGATTTGAAAAATACATTTTTTTTTTTTTTTACAATTTGCAATGGAATTTGCGTTTGTGACTCAAATGGCACAAGCACGTTTTTCTTGGGAACAGTGTGAGCGTCACAAACTTATATTTTTTGCTCATTAGGAGCTTAAAAATGTAACATAGATAAGGTGAAGACAGAGGAAAACCGGTGAAAAAGCTTTGTGAATCATGCCGTTTGTATTTCTCATGGTGGATAACTGGCTTTACTGAATATGAACATTTGCAATTTCATAAAGAAGGCATGTCCAAAGTCTGGCCCGGGGGCCAAATGTGGCCCACAGAGCCATTTCTATTGGCCCCAATGTTCTCTACAGTTAATTCCATGCAGCCCACTGGCTGTAGCTGTGATGCCATATGCAGGGTTCACCTTGTGTCTCCAGTCTGCCTCCTCCTTTGTTCGCCTGTAGGTTAGCAGCCACCACTGATAAGCAGCTGCCACTGTGTTAAGTGTGGATGATATATAGGTTATTTCACATGGAAATGTTTTGTTTGACAACACATCAAAGGAATAGTGTACATGATGGCAATCAGCAAAAATTGTTTGATTTTGCTAGTTTGGCCCCCTTGCATGCTCAAGAACAGCGATGTAACCCTTGGCCTAAAAAGTTTGGACACCCCTGTATATGGCAACAGTTTTTGTAACGCTGCTCAGCGCAGCGTGTAGATGTGAACCAGGCACATTTCATTACATTGGAAAATCAATACCTTGCTTGAACGCACAGGGCAATGCACTGTGAAAAGCGCACAGAAACGGCCCTGATGTGAACAAGGCCTTAGGCACGGGACACATTTTGTCTTTCAGTTTTCTGCTTGCGGTTTCTGCACACCATGCGTTTTTTCACAGCACCTAAAGTAATTGATAGAGAAAATGTGCAGAATTATCCTGCAGAATGTCAGTTTTTTTCTTCCCTGCACGCATAAAAACGGAAGCAGGAAAATCGGGAGCATTGATTAGTCAGTGGGCGCTGCCATTGACTCTGTTAAATATCAGCTATTGGACGCAAAACGGGACGAATCGGGCGCGCATTGAACGGTTTTGCACCTGGAGTTTATCGTTTTTATGTTTTCACAATTATCATTTGTATAAATTGTTTTAACGTTTCAATATTTTGATTTTCTTTTTATTTATCAATTTTACATTTGTTTTCAGAATTATAATTATCATTTTGAAATGTAATTTTACTTTTTTTTTTTTTTTTTTATTAAGGATTTTGGGGGTGTCTTGGGGTTAGGCAACACCAGGGGGTTAGCCATCGGTGCAGGGAGGGTTCTGTGTGAGAGTAGAGTTACGTGTAGTAGTATTAAGACAATCTTTAACTTTTTTTTTTCTCCTAAATCACTAACCCTTCCTTCTGCCTTGGCGCTGACACTTGTTGTCAATTTTGACTTACAAAATCGGCCACAATTTTTCTGTAACCTAAAATGACTTAAGGTGGCCACACACCATACAATTTTTTTCAAATATCTGTTCAATTTAAGAATTGCAATCAATTTTTCTGACTAACATTTCAAAAAAATATGACCAATGTACCACACACCTATGTTCAATTTCTCCCCAATTATGATAAAAATGATTGGAAACTATGAGAAAATTGCTTGGGTGTGTATATTAATAAATTGACAATCTAACACACACCATACAATCTTTAGAAAAATTGAAGAAACATATCTGGCATTCCGGATAGATAAAAATCGGAAAAAAACAGGACATCCGATCGGATTTTTCAGTCGAATTGAAAAAAAAGCTTTCGATTTTTTACGGGAGATCCGATCGTTTTTATTGAATTGCCGTAAAATCGGATTATTTTATTGTATCGTGTGTGGCCACCTTAAGATTACAACTAATGTGTTGTACTGTTTAATTTTATACTTTATATGCATTTTTACGGTAATATGTTATTTACAGTGTCTGCTCCATGTCAGATGGAAACACGATTGAACATAAACTATGTCTCTGGAATAATCGTTAAAAATGAATTTTAAACAAAGTGATAATTTAAAACGAAATTTGTGTAAACTGATATTTTTATTCTTATTACTGAAAAATAAGTAATTTGTCTGTATCCTGCGCTCTTTTTTCATACCGCCTCTATATCATGCATGCCAAAAAACACAATAAGCATGAACTAACCCATTGGTTAACAGAAGTTCTCAGTTTTAAATCAGTTTTTCTATGCAGAACACGTGCATGAAAGCAAACAAGTGTGTCCCCTCCCCTGCCTTAGTGGATACACTGTGTGTTGAGGTACTCCTTATTGATCTATACTTTCTCTTGTTTTTCTAGATCTCTCGGATTCATACACTGAGATGGATGCCTCTAGTTCACTGTGCATCTCTGCTGGCAATGTATTGGGTATGTTTCAGATGTCTTGTGTCTTGGATAGAGATGAACACATTGGCCTCAGCTTTATCAAACACTTCATCGAAGGTTTGATAATTTACCTCATGGGTAAAATCTAATTTTGAATTCACTAAGGTGTTATAGATTGAACGTTTTATTGGTAAACCATTCAATAAATATATAGCACCTTAGTGAATTCAAAATTAGATTTTACCCATGAGGTAAATTATGAAACCTTTGATGAAGTGTTTGATAAAGCTTAGTGAATTGAGGCCATTGTATTTATATATTTTTCTTGGTGCACAAATCATGATCTATATGCTGTCAAATTGTTTTGCTGGTCCCTATGTAATTGTTGGGGACAGGCTTGGGGTGTGCAACAGATGGTGGACCACTGGTACTGTAATCGGCAGGCCAGGGTCAGTAACAGGCAGTAGAGAGTGGTAATGTAACCAGCAGCAACAAGAATATTGTGGCAGATACTAGGAGGGCCAGTCTGAGCTGGCAGTAAGTGATCAGTAGTAGACCAGGGTCTGCAACATATCTAGGATCATGGGCAAAGACTTATGGTTCAATAGTATAGCATTGGATGGTTACTCTAGCAGTCTAAAAGGCCATTTGTAGATATAGCAAATACATTTACCCATCCATTCAGAAATGTGTGAGGACCCCCAAACAAATGCATGTGTCAGTACACAATTACTGACACCAGTGACTTATCCTTTCCCCATATCTGTCTTTGTACCTGGGCTTTTCTCAACCTGTAATGCTATCAATAGTGATGGTCAATAGTCAGATTACCTTCAATAGAGTGTATGTGTAAAATGTAAATCTGTCTATCTTATTCATTCATGTATGTGACTGTGGGCTGGCTTTCCCTCAGTCTACGGTATTGCTGGGGCGCAGCTTTCATTTCCTTTTAGTGTCATATATTAAGGAGTAGGCATGGCTTAATCATCCATTTGCCTTGTTTATCATCGTAGCCCAGCTTGGCTGTCGTATACCAGGAGGTCCTGTAATTGGAGGTCTAGCACTAAAACTATGATTAACCGCTTACGGACAGCGGGGCTTGAAATCTACGCCCTGTTTTGATCCCCCAATACCCGATAGGGCGTACATTTCACCTCACCGCCGCTACGCATTCTCTCTGATCTCGTTGCTCTCTGCCCACCACAGCTCACTTTCCTGCCATCTCTATTACGCCAGAACCCTGTGAGCTGGTCGGGAGCCAATTTTATTGGCTCCTGAACCTGTCATCAATATTAGGCAACTACCATTGGCTTACATTGATCATACGATCAGAAGCCAATGAAAGCCGCTCGCAGAGCACTGCCATCATAAGAGACGGCAGATTGGGGGCCTGAGGTTTCCAGGTGGATGGCGGATTCAGCGGTTATGTGCGACGAATTCGCCGGTTACACGGCGGTTTCTGGTACCAGCAGTCTCTGGTCCTTGAGGGGGCAGAGACTGCTGGTACTTGAGTGGTTAACATACATTTTGTAACAAATTGCAATTTATATGATTGACATGGAGGCTAGGTTCCCACTGGTCATTTGCATAATGCACTGGTTAGAATGCGTTATGAGTGTGAACTGCAATGGAGACTGGATATAGACTTTAATACAAAGCCTGCATGCAGCGAGTTAGTCAGTTACAGGCCCATAGAATTGTCTAAGCAGTAAGTTGACATGCAGAATTATTCTGCAACGCAACTGACTACTGTGAACAGGGCCAAAGGGGCTGAGAAACTGGCAACATAAAATTCCCTGCAATGCTGCTTAAAGGACAATTGTAACGATTGCCTGGCTGAGCTTCTGTCTCTAAAGCTGGCCACTAACGGTCCAATTTCTAGCGAAAAATCGTTAGAGCGATCAGAAATTCTGATCGGATTGGTTGTAAATAATCTCCATTAGTGGACACAATCGATTATGAACGAGTGAAAAAAATGTTGCCCGAATGAATTTTCGTCGAATGAAAATTTGGATTTTCTTGGTGGTCGTGATAGATAGGAAGCAATGATTGGTTAGTTGATGGTGTAGTGAACGATTTTTCGTCCGATCAGAATTTCTGATTGCTTGAACGATTTTTCGCTAGAAATTGGACCGTTAGTGGCCAGCTTAATATGCTTAAAGGAGTCATCAGGCAAATTCTCCTTTTAGGTGCGTACACACCTTTGATGACTGTTGCCAGTCTGGGGTCAGGACCTGATCCCCCTTGGGGTGACATGACTGGGCTGACAGATGCCAAGTCAGCTGTGTAGCTGACTATGTGCTGTGTTGCTGTGCATGGAGGCAAAGGGACAATAGAGTGGCGAATGCGTGATGTCACACGGCGGGGGGAGAAGTATATGCTCAAGCGTCGTCCATCTGCTTGGGTGAGTCAATTTGTCGGGTTGACATTCGGGGGGTGGGGGGGTAGCAGCTGAAGCGGTAGTTATTGGCCCCCTCAGCTGACTTTAAAAAGTGTGTGTACAAGGCTTTACTGTATACTACATATATCTGAACAAGCATGGAGAACTGGGTGCTCTGATTGAAGTCTGGGGGGATTAGGCACATGCTTGGTTCAAGTGTGTGATTCAGGTACTGCTGCAGCTAAATAGGATGCCAAGCAACTGGTATTGTTTTAAAAGAAAAGTATGGCAGCCTCCATATGTTTCTGTTCAGGTGTATTTAAAGTGCCTCCTATTCATTCTGTCGCCTTCAGCTAACTTTGTAGTAAGCAGAGGGAGTATCAGAACTTCAGATTGCTATGTAGTATCTGAAGATGATCTGTGTAGCATCTTAATAGTAGTAATCATTGTGAACTGTTGTGCAGGGCAAAAAAACTGCACTAAATTCAGAAGATTCTCCTTTCTTTGGAGTTGTGAAAAACTAATCCCCACTCTGCATTATTTCAAAATTGCCACTGTCATGAGATTAATAGTGCATGTGATAGAATGGAATGAAATGCCTGGACTTATCCCTAGTCTTTATGAGGACAGGTCCTGACAGTCAGCAGTCATTAGAGGAGTGGGAGAAAGACTCTGCATGCCACACAAATAAAGAGGAAGGCTCAGTAAGAGCTTGCTAGTAGTAAATGGAAGAGTTCCTAACCCCTGCAAAGCCTCGATTCTGTTTTCTTAGCAGTGTGTGTAGTAAGGAAGCCTCTGAAGCAGAGCTCAGGACATTGATTGGCATGTAATCAAAATGGTGAAAGATTGGTTGTGTTGCTGTGGGAGGCAAGTCGTCTTTTACAGCAACCCAAGTTGTGATGCTTCAGGTTTTAAAACCGTTTTATGAGTTAGTAATATAAAATATGCTTTTTAAGTGGAGATGGGTCTATAGACGAGTGGAATCAGGTAGGGCCATGTTTTATACATGTTTGGGCTTTTACACACAAGACAGTTTTACTCCCAATTGACAAATAATATGGTGTCCCTTGGTAAGGCCACATCTGCATCGGCCGCAGGCAGTCTTTCCTCTAGTGTCATTTATTGGGCGTCTCCTCAGTGAATGTTTTAAAGTGAGCATAAAGCGAGAAGTATTTGGAGGCTGCCATATGTTTCCATTTAAAGGGCAACTGTAGTGAGAATATAGAGGCTGCCATATTTATTTCCTTTTAAGCTAATCTTGTCAGATCTGACAATGTCAGAAACACCTGATCTGCTGCATGCTTGTTCAGGTTCTGTGGCTAAAAGTATTATGCTGGGTACACACGATACGTTTTTTTCGCTCGATTTTCCACCGAATTGTTTTGTTTTTTTCACTAGAGTCTCCGCTCGATTCTCTTATCTTCCTCTCGTTTGGCTTATCTTCTTCCATTCACTTCTATGTGAAATAGAGCCAAAAAATCATCGGAAGGAATATCGGACATGTTGGAAATTTTATCTATCAAACCCATCCATTGGTAGTAAAAACCTATGGTGTATTCCCAGCATTAGAGGCAGAGGATCAGCAGAACAGCCAGGCAACTGGTATTGCTTAAAAGGAAATAAATATGGCAGCCTCCATATACTTCTTGCTTCAGTTGTCCTTTAAACCTTACCAGTTGCTTGGCAGTTCTGCTGTTCATTCGATCATCAATAGTATCTGAATCACACACCTGAAACAAGAATGTGGCTAAACCTCTCAGATACCTCTCTGTTGCATGCTTGTTCAGGGTCTATGATTAAAAGATCAGCAGGACTGCCAGGCAACTGGTATTGTTTAAGAGGAAATAAATATGGCCTCCAAATCACTCACTTCATGCATTCTTTAAAGAGAAACTCCGACCAAGAATTGAACTTAATCCCAATCAGTAGCTGATACCCCCTTTTACATGAGAAATCTATTCCTTTTCACAAACAGTCCATCAGGGGGTGCTGTATGACTGATATTGTGGTGAAACCCCTCCCACAAGAAGCTCTGAGTACCAAGGTACTTCTGGCAGTTTCCTGTCTGTGAACCTTGTTACATTGTGGGAAATAGCTGTTTACAGCTGTTTCCAACTGCCAAAACAGCAAGCAGCAGCTACATCACTTGCCAGCAGTAAAAATCTCACCATGTGATAAATGTCAGAATATAAATCAGGGATTTAAAATATTTTACAATGGGCAAACACTGACTAAATCATTTATACATAATTATTGTAAAAATAAAGCCCTTTTTTTTTTTATTACATTATTTTCACTGGAGTTCCTCTTTAAGGACACTACAATGTGGGTTTATTTAATTTTTTAAAGTATGTTTGTGGTCCAGTATTTGACTGCATGGTAGACACACCAAGGACCAGCTTAGCAGTGTCGGGAGGGGAACAATGTCCTCATTCGTAGATGTCGTTTAACTACTTCCCGATAAGCCGCCTTATTAAAACATCCTGTTTGAGCCTGTTAACGGCTACAGGACATTATTAATAAGCTGCTCACTCCCGCCGCCACTGTGCGTGAGCCCTCCCCCTTGCCGCCGCTGTTACCCGTCGAGACACCGCAATCCGTGATTGGGGAGATGGACCGAGCTCTCCTCTACCCATTAGCTATGCCTGGAATAAATAGACATGACCCCCAATCAGGCCATGTCCATTCATAAATCAGGAACGGAGACTCGTGGAGAACCGGCGCGAGACAGGACGGCTGCTAGGGGATTGCGGAAGCCCCAGGTATGTGAAACCATGTGTAGAAAAAGTCTCTACAGTTCTGCTTTAACCTTTGTAGATCAGGCTTCTGCAGTGCTAGGTCTCAGGCACGCTAGGAAAGACATAAACTGCGGCATAATCGACAATGAAAAAAATCAGGGCTGTGGAGTCGGAGTCGTGGAGTCGGGCAATTTTGGGTGCCTGGAGTCGGAGTCGGGAAAAAATGCACCGACTCCGACTCCTAATGAATTTGTAACTGTAATTAAAATAGAAAATATGATAAAATGTTCTATTTCTCAGATAATAGTCATTAAAAATAATGTATATATACAGTAATAGCTGTGCTCAGTCCACAAAAATGAAATAAACCAATCAAAATTAGTTACTTGTGCTGCTTCAATAAAGCAGTCCCCGTATTTTTAAGGTCAGATATACATATCTGATTGTGACTGTATATATGATGTGTACACAGGAATCTCTTATATATACTAAATAACATCTATGCTGTAAGAATAAAGCCTGATGTGTAGCCGTGTCACTAATAGAGATGGTCAACGAGATGGAAATAATTCTGCATTGATGCTGATTTATGCAAATGTATGCACTCCCTTTGCTGATGAAATCACATAATTTGATATGTTATTAAAATTTGGTTTGGTGACTACAAATTAAAGGGTAACTGAGACGGATGAAAAGTAAACTTTTATACATACCTGGGGCTTCCTCCAGCCCCCTTCAGGCTAATCAGTTCCTCACTGTCCTCCACCACCCGGATCTTCTGCTATGAGTCCTGGTAATTCAGCCAGTCAGCGCTGTCCGGCCGCATGCCGCTCCCACAGCCAGGAACATTCTGCACCTGCGCAATAGTGCTGCAAAGGTGTAGTATGCTCCTGGCGGCGGAGTGTGTGCATGCGCACTACGCCTGACTGGCTCAAGTACCTGGACTCATAGCAGAAGATCCAGGTGGTGGAGGAGGACAACGAGGGACTGATTATCCTGAAGGCAGCTGGAGGAAGCCCCAGGTATGTATAAAACTTTAATTTCATCTGTCTCAGGTTTACTTTGTTACACAGTAGTAGTATACTCTACATATGCACTCCCCACAGAGCTGCAGGGAATCCACTGAGAATGCTGTGCACATTGAACACAGAGGTGTTGTCTGTTTACAATCTCCTCATTCCCCTGCAGAGTACCTGCACATCATTCTTACATGTTCCCACACTTACATTGCCTAGGGCCTGATAGATGTTCTTTGTTCCGGTTTGTACTTTTTACAAGTACTCTTACCAAGGACTAGTTTTAAAGGGAATAAATATAGTAGTCTACATATCCTTCTCACTTCAGTTGTCTTGTAAAATTCCTAAGCGTTGGCAGTTAATAGACAAATTTCATGTTACATACTTTTAATCAACAAAATTGTAATATGCAAATTAGAGGAGTCGGAGTCGTGGAGTCGGTGGAATCCTAAACTGAGGAGTCGGAGTCGGTGGATTTTTGGACCGACTCCACAGCCCTGAAAAAAATATTCTTTTCTCTAACCTTGTAACAATGAACAAATTGCAGTAACTCCACAGGTGTCTCAATATCATTAACTATTTCATTCTGTCTAAGCAACAGTATTATAAACAACCCTTCTATTAACTCCCCCCCCCCCCCCCCCCCTCAACCCCAAAACCACAATCACAATGCTACTGAATTACCAATATCCGTATAGCGTGCAGATGGTTCAGGCAAGTGTTCAGGCAATTAAGTTCTGACTGTTGTAAGTTGATGACTGGTACACAAAGCTGGCATTGGCCGCTCGTACTCTGCCTGCAGCTCTGATATAGAGTATATCCAGAGGGATCCATGGGTGGACCTGCATTTCCTACACATTATGTAATAAACGCCTGGGTCGGCAATCTCTACCTTGGCCTTTGAAATACTATGATGCCTACTCAATTTTTTTTTTTTTTAATTTTTATGTTTTGACGTCTTCAAATTTCCAAAGTTTTTGGACATTTTGATGTGAGTGGGCAGGATGGCACTGCAATATTAGCTGGCAATTCAGGGGAGTTGCACTGTTGGTGAATAATGGACTCTCTTTAATCTTGGAGGAGCCACAGACTGACTATCTAAGCTCAGTTTCCAGAGATGATAAAACTGTGGGGCAATTGTGCTGGATGCATTATGCTGTAATGTAGGACATATAGCATAGGGACAGCTAGGTGGTTGAGTGGACAAGTACATGCAAGTGTTGTATGGAAGTTCCACAGACGGCTGTGTGGTCAGCACTATATACTTGTGTAATTCAGTAGCACTGCGGTTTTGCTAGGAGGTTAGTTTTTACTAGTGTTTAGTTGTTTATTGCACTGAGACACAGATGGGGCTCATTTGCCCAGATGGTGTGAGCCACTTCTGTATTGAAATGTGCATCAATCTTGGATTTTATCTACAGTACTTTTCAATTGAAGTTGCGGGTTGCCTTTTTTATGAACTATACTAGATTGTGTAAAAAGTTCCACCAAACTGCGTACCGCTGTCATGGTTGCAAGTAAACTTTTTTTTTAATCATCTGTCATGTCAGAAACTCATTGCTGGCTCCAAGCTGCGTTGCAAAGGTCATTTTTAATTGCATTAAATTTCAAAACTGTTTGTGTAGTATGGATGTTGTATTTATCAGTGGAAAGTTTTTAGCTTACGCTTTAGTAAGTCAAAAAAAGGTTAAGTACTGTATATGACACAAATTTGATGCTACAAGTGTATTCATAAAGGTACAGTTATGAAAAATGCTTTTTGGTTGTGCGTATCGTGGAACTCATTCACGTTCTAAATGTCGTATAGCTTTTTACAGTAAGCAATGTGCTTTGTTTTAACGCATATGATATCCAGTCACTTTCATTATAATGTACACAGAAAAAAATGCAGTGTGTCAAAATTGGGCTGTGCATAGAATGAACAGCTATGGGTTGTGTGTTGCTGTGTATGCAAAAAACAAAACAAAAACACCGCTTGTGTAGTGTAAATGCAGTGTTCTCCCCAGACTTTTTACCGGGTGCTCCACCCAGCTAGTTTTGGTGAGCACCCGGCTTTCATCAGCTCACCTCCTATGCTGTAAGCAGAGTTGCTCACAGAAGCACTGGCCGTGCATTCGATCATCATGCCCCACCCGGCTACTGGAAAACATTTATGTAGAGAACACTCAAATTGATCCTATCCAGTGAAATCCATCTAGATGAAAAATGGTCTGCCTTCAGTAAATGGGGACAGCTTGCTTCCCCCTCCTAGCCAGACCTAAACCCAGAACTTCCTCTCTGCTCTAAAACCTATGCAACAGCATAATGACCTTTAAAGAAAAAATGTCTGTTACAGCTGATATAAATCATGCAACAAATCTGCAGTTTGTCTACTTCCGGCTTTCATGGAAGCAGATTTGACCCTGTGTTTACCAATTCGCTCTCTGCTGAGGTAGCTGAGAGTCCTGAGCTGACACAGCTGAGAGATCAAATTACTGTTGTGATGAGTCACAGATGAGGGGGCATTAGACAGGCTAAACTCTCTAAATACATACAGGGTGCACTTCTCTGTTTTCCTTCAGTCCTGTGCAAGAGTTCAGGTCCACTTTAAAATAGGGCAATCTCCTTTCTTTCCTCTTACATATACTTAGATGCTTCCTCCCCAGCTGATGGTATTTGCTTTCCTAGTCTTCAGACCCCCAGCACATCTCCTCTGCTCCCTAGCTAGACGTTCGCCTCGTCTCAGTTTTCTTGGCCCTTGCCATTCTGTAACTCCTCTGTGACGCTCCCCCACCAAAATTCCTGGTCTTGGCTTCAGTTAAATTCCTCAGTTTTTTTTTTTTTTTTTTTTTTTGCTTTTTCCTTCTTCATTGATTTACTCCTCCCCTCCTATACATTCCATCACTCCCCCCAGATCTGTCTATCCCAGCTCCTCAAGAAAGACTGCCCTGCTCAGCACACAGAGGATATGAAAGCAGCCAGTTACTTCACACTGCTTAGCTTATGCTTGGGATGAGGCTGCAATGGGATGTTTATTTGAGGGCAGAGTAACCTCAGACAAACATCCTGCTTTTATCCTGCTTCTAAACCCAAACCTCTGTGCAGATGAGACCACAGAATCCTGACCAAACGTGTAGGGTAGCTGCACCTGGAAGGCTTCGGACACTGTTTATTTGTGAATGAATCTCTCTGACTGTGTAGCTAGTGTGCTTGTATAGTGAAATCCGCTTGGTTCTAATGTACGAGTTTGTAAACACATCAGGGCTTTTAACGAATGAGTAGAGGAGTGGAGGTGTAGCCTGTGCTGCCCAATCAGAATCCAGCTGTTGCTTGTCTGCTGCGAGTTAAACAATGAAATCTGACACCTGTTTGGTTTCCTTGGGCAACATCACATTTTCCTTTGCTCCCTTTTATATGAAAGAGTCCCATTGAGAGTTAAGGATGTATGTGCTAGCATTTCAGTAATCAAATCCGTGCGTTTTTCCCTGAACACTGTATGCCAACCAAAGCTTTTACTAGAAACAGCAAGTACAGTTTGTATGTATTGTATGCTAAAATCTTTACGGGAGTCTTATTACAACTTCACTATGTCATTGTTGTGCTAAAGCATGTGTGTGTGTGTGTGTGTGTGTGTGTGTGTGTGTGTGTGTGTGTGTGTGTGTGTGTGTTACTGTATGTATATATGCTGCCTTGTTCTTGTGGCGTGTAGGTGCCCATACATTTGTCACTCTGCCACCAGATTGACTATTAAGGTGGCCATACACTGGTCGATTTGCCATCAGATCGACCAACAGATAGATCCCTCTCTGATTGAATCTGATCAGAGAGGGATCGTATGGCTGCCTTTACTGCAAACAGATTGTGAATCGATTTCAGCATGAAACCGATCACAATCTGTGGAGCTGCCGCCGTGCTCCCCCCCCTGCATACATTATCTGATCTGGCCGGCACGAGTCCCCTGGTCTTAGCTGTCTTCTTCTCTGCACTCAGCTCCAGCTTCACTGTACTTCCTGTCCAGGAAAGTTTAAACAGTACAGCGCCCTCTACTGTTTAAACTTCCTGTCCGGACAGGAAGAAGTGAAGCCTGCCCTAGCCCAGCGGAGATGGAGCAGCGGGACACGCCGGCGGAGCAGGTAATGTATTGCCGCTAGCGTCGGTCGTCAGACATTCGACGCCGCTATCGACGCACTCCCGACCCGCCGGTGATCGAACGAAATCTTCCGCACGGACGGATCAACGGAAATCGATCGTTCTGTCAGCGTTTGCGCAACGATTTCACAGCAGATTCGATCAGATGCTGTATATTGGCAGGAAAATCATTAGTTGTATGGACCTCTTTAGATCCTTTTTTTGATCAGAGAGGGATCTATTGTCTGCCCACATACTGCACAGCGATTTCCAATAGATTACAACATGAATTTTTTTTTTCCGCTGACACCCCCCAATTGTTTGTCCCCCATCAAGTGCAGTGTTGAAGGCTCACCTATTATCTGCTGGTGCGAATCCTGCCCTCCTCCAGTGTCCGGCGTCGCCTCAAGTGCCTGTACCATGTGACACCAGTGTCATGTGGTACAGAAGCTCGAGGTGACACTGGATGAGGCCAGGATTCACACTTGTATGGCAGATGAGCCCTCAAAACTGTACACTGGGGACTCATATACATTTGGGGGGCACCAGCTGGAGATATGCTGGTTGTTACCATATTGAATGCTGTTACTGCCATGCACCCGATCAAGGACTTGTGACTGAGATCTTTCCATCATTCCCAATCGATACTTTCAACTTATTTTGCCCAGAAATCAATCAAAAGATCAATCCGGTGGCCATGCTACGTGACCAATTCTCCTTTGATCCGATAAAAAGGTTGAGGGGCCTGCAAAATCAAATGTAAGGGCACACTATCTACATACCATATCTTACCATATGTGCATGTATGTGCATGCAGGCTGATTACTACCTGATATGTTACACTAACATGAAAAAAAGTCCAACTCCTCAGTTTCCTGTCAGTATAATCCTCAGATCTGTAGTATAGCGTCTAACTGTATAAGTATCAGTATAGTATAAGTCTATATAGTATACTGTATAGTATAAGTCTAACTGTGTAGTTGTGGTGTTTGGGGTGTATAGGTGGTTTTCCAGAGTAGATATTGAAAATTAACCTAATGGCCTCGATTCATAAACAGCAGTGCGATAAAAAAATCTTTTCGGGAAAATAACAGCCAGTATTTTCCCGGTCTGTGTGCTAATTCATAAAGATTTCCCCAGCTGCCCTTGGAGGTCGGTAAATTACCGCAGCCCATTGAGCGGTAGAGTAGAGCAGTGTCTCGATCCTCTTTTCCCTGCAGAAATGACTCACACAGACTGCTCTCTCCACTGATGACTCAGATGAGTCATACAGTCCTTTCCCTTCCTGCTCAAATGACTCACACAGATGCCTCTCTGGCTCTCTCCACAGATGACTTAAACAGACTTCGGCTCTCTGCACTTTGCATTCGTCAGAGCTGTCGGTAACTTGTTAATGCCTCACTAGAGGTGTCGGTAACTACCGCCAGGCTTACCCCTTGTTGAAGGCTTTATGAATTGGCATTTGCTGACAATTTACTGACGTGTTGGCGGTAACTACAGCCAATTCGGTAATTTATCTCCCTGGTCGGTAATGTCAGCTTCTCATGCGGTAACAGCCTTTATGAATTGACCCTTTGCTAAGCGGTCGGGAAAGTCTGCTGTTTTCAGCATTACCGCATGAGGTAATTTATGAATCGAGGCCAATGTCTCTTCATGCATCCATTCATGTATATAAGGGAACCTTAACTGAGAGGGATATGGATCTTTCCTTTTAAACAATACCATTTGCCTGGCAGTCCTGCTGGTCTTTTTTGGCTGCAGTAGTGGGTAGTGGCTGAATCACATACCTGAAACAAGCATGCAGCTAATCCAGTCCGACGTCAGTCAGAGCACCTAATCTGCATGCTTGTTGAGGGTCTGTGGCTAAAAGTATTCTATACACAGGATCAGAAAGAGGGTCAGGCAACTGGTATTATTTTAAAAGGGAAAAATCTATATCCTTCTCAGTTCAGGTTCTCTTTAAACCGGTAAAGGTTCGGCTGTACAGATGCTACCTCTCCAAACCCCACACACACACACACACACACACACACACACACACACACACACACACACACACACACACACACACACACACACACACACACACACACACACACACACACACACACACACACACACACACACACACACGTTACTACATTTGGAAAAATTCACACGAAAGCTGTTCACTTTTTGGTTTGCCGCAGAAAAAAAAAGTTTGTACTGGTCTCTATGGCACGCCACAGCTTTTCAACTCTGTTGCTGGTCATTGTTGAGAATTGTATTTGGAATGAGTAATCTGGCCCTCTTTGGCCACTAGAGGCCACTGAAAGACAGTTGATGTCGGTCAACAAAGCTGGTGGTAGTTGAACCTTATATGGAGGGGGTGCAGAGTAATTCAAGATTTTCTTGAAAAAAATTAATTCTCTATATTTTAGAAACCTAGGATGGTTTTAATGCAATTAAACAATGCTGTTTAAAAGAAACTAGAAGTGAGTGGGATATGGAAGCTGCAGCCAGTTGCCCACCTGTTTGGCCGAAGTAGACAGTCAAGTCACACATGCAGTCAGAAAGTGAAGAACCACCTGCCTGTGTATACTCTGTGTGAGTGGTTCAGTAAGTATGTGAGACCGAAGACCACACAACTACTGACCCATATCTTTTTTATGATCTCTTGCTTCTTAAAACTTAACAGAACTGATTTTTCTGCCATTCCTATCCATTCCACTGCCTGAAATAGCAATGCCTATATCAATGTCAAAAACATCCCTATAGCCTCAGATTGTCAAGCACACTGCTTGGGGTCATTTTTTCATACACTCCATAAAGTGAATTAAGGATGGCAGACCATCACACCTACTATGTAGTGCATTACAGTGATCTGCAAACTTGGCTCTCCAGCTGTTAAGGAACTACAAGTCTCACAGTGCATTGCAGTAGTCTGACAGCCACAGTCATGATTCATATAGGCAAATGCATTGTGGGACTTGTAGTTTCTTTAACAGCTGGAGAGCCAAGTTTGCAGGGCACTGCTATACTGCTTGAAACTGTTAGGCCCAGTGCACACCAAAAACCTCTAGCAGAGCCGCAAAACGCTAGAGGTTTTTTTGGAGCGTTTGGTGTATCAGATTTCATATATTGTTACAGTAAAGCTGTTACTGAACAGCTACTGTAACAAGAACGCCTGGAAAACTGCTCTGATCTAGCTTTTTTCAGAGCCGTTTTCCACTTTCCTATACTTTAACATTCAGGCAGAAACGCCTCAGAAATCTAAAAAATGCTGCAGCCCCCGAGTTTGCGTTTGTGGAAAAAACGAACCGCTCTGGTGTGCATCAGCCCATTGAAATACATTACCCAAGCGCTAGCGTTTTCAAAAACTCTCATGAACCGCTCTGGTGTGCACCAGCCCTCAGAGGGAACTTGCATGTTGTGCCACATGGCAATGGGTGAAGCAACATGTTCATATATAGCCCTTCTTTTTGCAGTTGTAAATCCTTAGTGTTTACTCCAGCCCAGAGGTAGCATGTAAGAACAGGGAAGGGAGTGATTATCTTTTAATGAATTCAATTCAAATTGAATTCAGTTTTTTATTTTTCACTTCAGGTTGACGTTATTGATTCACATTTTCTGGTGTTCTTTATGCTTTCATAAAGTCTTATGTACTCAAATACATTGTTAATCCTAATTGGGCATTTGATGCCTAAAGAGAAACTCCAACCTAGAATTTAACTTTATCCCAATCAGTAGCTGATACCCCCTTTTACATGAGAAATATGATTATCACAAACAGACCATCAGGGGGCGCTGTATGACTGATTTTGTGCTGAAACCCCTCCCACAAGAAGCTCTGAGTACCGCGGTACTCTGGGCAAACTGCCACAATGTAACAATGTTCACAGACAGGAAATGGCTGTTTACAGCTGTATCTAACAGCCAAAACAGCTAGGAGCAGCTACATAACCTGCCCACAGTAATAATGTCACCATGTAATAAATGTCAGAATGTAAATCGGGGGAGAGGAAAGATTTTACAATGAGCAAACACTGACTAAATCATTTATACTTAATTATGGTAAAAAATGAAGCACTTTTTTTACTACATTATTTTCACTGGAGTTCCTCTTTAACCCGCCACCTTTGACTTGTGTCCATTGATACATTTCTGCTCTAGCACACTTCCATGCTAGAAAGCTGCAGTGCTGGAGAGATCAGGCTCAGTAGGTGGATAGGGCCTTTTAAATGTTATCATATTTGTTTTCAGAGGGGAAATTGGATTCACACTGAGATTTGCTGAATAATAATTGATCTTTTCTGTACACGTAGGTTACTTTATACTGTAAATGGCAGATTCTTTAATGTGGTTGCAGATGATGAAATTGTGCCAGTTGGCTTGATGCGAAATAGGAATTTTATTTCCTGTAATTACAAGACTACAACCTATAACTCAGTGCAAGGAACCATTTGCATCAATCCCCAATCCTTGCTCCCTACAGATGCCATGCAGAGAAGTGTGCCTGGCTGGACTGGAACACAAGATACTACAGGTAGAAGGCAAGAGCACCAATCACTGTCATGTCTTGTACCCTCACAACACCAGACTGAGACTGAAAACTTAATGGCTATAGATGGAGATAAAAATGCCTCTATTAATGAACAAGATTAAAAGAAAAATTATTGTTTGGATTTCCTCTTCGGCGTGGATTGCCAGTCAGGTTGTGCCAGTGTTGCCAACCGCCCATAAATTTACAGGCAGCCCGTAAATTTTGATGCAAATTAAGCTGCCCATGAATTCCGTAAGGAATACAGCAGCGTCCATAGGGGCGGCCAATCGGCCGCCCGCTCTGTTGCAGGAGGACAGCAGCGCAGTGGAGGGAGAGCTGTGAGCAGCGGTGAAGGAGGGCAATCACCCCCCCCCCCTCCTTCTCTTAGTGCTCTCCCTCCCTCGCTGTCTCCTCCTGATCTAGTGCTGACTGAGTGGCTGGCAGCGGGCGGGACTTACTTTCCGTCTCGCTCCAAGCGCCGGAAGTTCTGCTGCTCTGGTCTTGACCAGAGTAGCGGCAAATCATCCGGCGCCTGCGACGAGACGCAGCAGGTAGGTTCCGCTCGCTGCCAGCCACTCAGTCAGCACTACTTGAGGGGATAGCGATTAGGGAGGGAGAGCACTAAGGTGAGGGATGTGGGGGGGGGGGGGGGGAGATTGCCCCCCTTCTCCACCACTGATGCCACAGCTCTCCCTCCACTGTGCTGCTGTCTTCCTGCTGGGGGGGGGGGGTCACCTGGCTACCTATTGTGGGCACATATACTGAGCACATATAACCCTGATTACATATACTGGGGACATATACCTGCCTACATATACTGGGCACATATACCTCTGGCTACATATACTGGGCACATATACCTCTGGCTACATATACTGGGCACATATACCTCTGGCTACATATACTGGGCACATATACCTCTGGCTACATATACTGGGCACATATACCTCTGGCTACATATACTGGGCACATATACCCCTGCCTACATATACTGGGCACATATACCCCTGCCTACATATACTGGGGACATATACCTCTGCCTACATATACTGGGCACATACACCCCTGCCTACATATACTGGGCACATATACCTCTGGCTACATATACTGGGCACATACACCCCTGCCTACATATACTAGGCACATATACCCCTGGCTACATATCCTGGGGACATATACCCCTGGCTACATATACAGGGGACATATACCCCTGGCTACATATACTGGGCACATATATCTCTGCCTACATATACTGGGGACATATACCTCTGGCTACATATACTGGGCACATATACCCCTGCCTACATATACTGGGCACATACACCCCTGCCTACATATACTGGGCACATACACCCCTGCCTACATATACTGGGCACATACACCCCTGCCTACATATACTGGGGACATATACACCTGCCTACATATACTGGGCACATATACCTCTGCCTACATATACTGGGGACATATACTTCTGGCTACATATACTGGGGACATATACCCCTGCCTACATATACTGGGCACATACACCCCTGCCTACATATACTGGGCACATACACCCCTGCCTACATATACTGGGCACATACACCCCTGCCTACATATACTGGGCACATATACCTCTGGCTACATATACTGGGGACATATACCCCTGACTACATATACTGGGCACATATACCCCTGACTACATATACTGGGCACATATACCCCTGACTACATATACTGGGCACATATACCCCTGACTACATATACTGGGCACATATACCCCTGACTACATATACTGGGCACATATACCCCTGACTACATATACTGGGCACATATACCCCTGGCTACATATACTGGGCACATATACCCCTGGCTACATATACTGGGGACATATACCTCTGGCTACATATACTGGGCACATATATCTCTGCCTACATATACTGGGGACATATACCTCTGGCTACATATACTGGGCACATATACCCCTGCCTACATATACTGGGGACATATACCTCTGGCTACATTTACTGGGGACATATACCTCTGCCTACATATACTGGGCACATATACCTCTGCCTACATATACTGGGGACATATACCTCTGGCTACATATACTGGGCACATATACCCCTGCCTACATATACTGGGCACATATACCCCTGCCTACATATACTGGGCACATACACCCCTGCCTACATATACTGGGGACATATACCTCTGGCTACATATACTGGGCACATATACCCCTGCCTACATATACTGGGCACATATACCCCTGCCTACATATACTGGGCACATATACCCCTGCCTACATATACTGGGGACATATACCTCTGGCTACATTTACTGGGCACATATACCCCTGACTACATATACTGGGCACATATACCCCTGACTACATATACTGGGCACATATACCTCTGGCTACATATACTGGGCACATATACCCCTGGCTACATATACCTCTGGCTACATATACTGGGCACATATACCCCTGGCTACATATACTGGGCACATATACCCCTGCCTACATATACTGGGCACATACACCCCTGGCTACATATACTGGGGACATATACCTCTGGCTACATATACTGAGGACACTGGCTGTTTGCCATTATGTGCATTTACTGGGGAAAAGCTGTCTCGTATTATGTGCATTTACTGGTGAAAAGCTGTCTCTCATTACGTGCATTTACTGGGGAAACGCTGTCTCTCATTATGTGCATTTACTTGCCATGCCCACTTTAGTCGCCGCGGCGCGCAAATCATGCCGCAAATTTCCTCGAACATGTTGCTCCCTACCCATTTGCCTGCCCCCTCATATGTGCCAGTCTAGAACCGGCCCTGTACCCCTGCCTACATATACCCCTGGCTACCTATTCTGGGGACACCTATAGACCTTGGGCTACCTATTTTTGGGGAACCACTGCTGTCAGATTAAATGTATTTTGGGGAACTGCTGCCAGATTATGTGTATGTTGGGGGAATCACTGCTGCCAGATTACATCTATTTTTTGGGAACCACTGCCATATTTGTATTTTGGAAGAACCTCTGGCAGGTTACGTGGATTTTTGGTGAAATGCTGTAAGATTACATATATTTTGGGGGAAAGGGGGGGGGGGGGGGATATGGCAGAGCTCAAACTTCCCTGGCAGACCTTTTACAGCAATACTAAAATCATGTATATTTGGCCCCACCCATAACCACGCCCACATTCTGTTGCGTGACCATGCCCATTTTTTTTGCGCGCCGCACTGCGCAGGGGATTTTGTCAGTAAAAAAAATCTTTTGTCAGTAAATCTTTAGGTATTTGTCAGTAAAAAATAACGTGAAAGGTTGGCAACACTGGGTTGTGCAGCATCCTAATGCACTTTATGCAGTGCCTTACTTTTTACTGAGTGTATGCGATGCAGCATACAGATTACATCCAGCCGCAAACCCATTTGTTGTGTTCCTGCTGTCACAAGCCCACTGTAAGCTTTCCTGACCTATTTATTTCCCTTTTTTTTTTTTTTTTTTTTTTTTTTTTTTTTTTTTTTTGCAGTTCTCTGCCAGAGTTTTAACTGGAAAATAGAATGAGGGACCAGACTGTGCTTTTTAAGCAGGAAAATGTATACTTGGAATTTGCATCTCATTGACCATCCCAATTCACAAGTTGATGCAAATCCCGCCAGGGTCCATTTTCAAGCTGCATAAATTTGCATACAAAACTTGATGTATTGACTTGGTGGCCACTGACGATCCAATCTCTTTCATCCAATCTTACCATTTCTATTAAATATAAGGGACTGCCTAAATTATCCATGCAATATATTCACTCAATTTATCCATCTACTACATAGATTTGGTAAAATTGGATGAACAAGATTTGATCATTAGTGGCCACCATTAGAATGGTTTCAGTTTCATTTGACCATTCTTACTTGAGATCTGTTCTGCGGTTTTGTGGTTCAGAATCTACTTTCCTGCATGTTGATTGTAGAAGTACATTGTAAGGTGAAAAAAAAAAGTTTTTGTTTTTGCTGCATGAGATACTTTGAGCCATCATTTTGCTCAGTTTGGCCTTCTGTCTGTTGAGATGACTTGTCTGCTGTTCAGTTTTTTGATTGGGGTGGTCCTATCAATGTTGCCATTATTGTGTTGTGTGCAGTTGCCTGACTGGAATGTAAGCGCAGTTAGGTTATCATGTCATTTCAAAGCGCTTTGATGTAAAAAAAAAAGAAAAAATTCCTGCCTCTTCATAAAATTGCCAACAAGACTTGGAAGATTTAGGATGTGCTCACTCTACGGGAGCCGTCTCCACAGATTCGTTTGATGTCCTCTCCAAGATGCTGTCACAGACTTTCCACTGAGTGCAAGAACGGCCTGGCCTGAAGTGAAATCATATGCTTCTCTCCAGAGGAGCCTGTCCCCAAGAACTGATCTTAGATTATGAGAGGGAGCATATTTATTGGGAATGTTTGTATGGAGCCGAGAACATTTACTAAATGAGTGAAAACAAGATGCAGACTAGGGTAAATTAGAAAACCTAAAAGCCTTAGCAACTGGGATACTTTAAAGGGGACACTATTGCCACATGCTCTTTATCCATGAAAGCCTTTAAGGAGCGGACTTTCTTCAAAGCATATTACTTTTGTGCATTTTTCCCCAATGTAGTAGGGGCCTTCCTAGGGGCATCCCTATTTGACTATGCCGCTTACGGTGTAATGATATGCCTCTGCATGTAACACACATGCTTCCCAACATTTTGAGATAGAGGGACACCTTTAATCCTACATATCGGCAAAGGACTGTACAGATGTTGGTGTGGAATTGACTGCAAGGGCAGTTGGACCATCTCTTCTACCAAGAATCTAGCAAAAGTACAGTCACCCTGATGTGTCTCAAAGTTCAACTCAGCTGAGGGCATTGTTCCCCTCCTTACCCTCCTGCCAGAAGTCACTGTGGTGTACGCTTTGTCGCCGTCCCACAGCAGAATGCATCACTAGGTTGTAGCCTACCGATGCGTCTGTCACTCTGCCCCAAATTATTAACAGAGGGATCAAGGAGATTTAGTGTACAAATGTCGAGGTTTGCATGCGATTAATCATTCGGATTTCTATAAAGGTAAACTGTTGTACAGGATTCCTAAACCAATGTACAGATGTGTTTACTGTTGCCCTGTTTCTACATTGTGGACGTATACCTTATGTGAGCTATGGAATATGATAGACACATTCTGTATGTCTGAAATAAATTAAAAAAAAAAAAAAGATACCTAGGTAGAAAGAAGCCTCTTGGTAGTCCTTAGTAAGTCAAAGCTTTCAGCCATACTTATGTAGGCGTACTACAGTTGCGCTTGTGCAAGAAGGGTAACGTAGTCTTGAACTGAGGGTCCTGGCCAGTGGCGGTGGAGTTGAGGACACTGAAAGCCTCTAAACCATCCAGAGTCTTTTTCTTCTTAGGTAAGTATTTTTTTTTTTCCACCTCAGGTTTGCTTTAAGTTCAACTGGAGTTTCCTGTTACTGGAACGTGTGCCAGGCTTTCACACTAGATGGCAATCTGTTTGTGCTCTTTTTAAATTTAGAGCTTTGTTAGACGTGGTATATTTGGGCCCCTTTGAATCTTGGCTAGTTAGCTTTGTTCACACCAAGGAGAGGCTTTGTGCTGCATATTTTAAAGGCAGTTACCCAAGCCTCTCCTTGCCATCCACTGACATATATTTTGCAGTAACTTAATGTACACAGGTGGGGTGCTAATTGTCTGTGAGAACTTAGACAGTAATTTGTTGTCCATGAGGTCAGGTTTGGGAAACATTGGTTTATGGGAGTGTTCTACTTTCTGACAGATTCTTGTTTGTTTAAGAGAAACTCCAACCTCTAGCTAGATGGGCTTTAAGAGATAACCCTTATCTGACCTTGCTTCCGTTACATTAATACATTTAAAAACTGCATTAAACTTTGTCCATGATGGATAAACTTAATTTGGTCAGGAAAAAAAGTTTAAAAAGTTTAGTGTTCTTTAAAAAGTGGAGACAGCACACACCTTCAGCCAAGCATGTAATTAGGCAAGCATGATAAAACTGCATTATAGGTTTATGATAGAGGTTTGAAGGCCTGCTGTAGTGGAATAAACATGGGCGGGCGGAATCCTTTGACACAGTTTGCCCTTGACATTTGGGAGCACATACCTCCAGCTGAAAGGTAGCTAATAGACCATTGTGTAGATCTAAATAGTTTCAATGTACACATAAAGTGTGTGTGTGTGTGTGTGTGTGTGTGTGTGTATATGTTTGCCTGCCTGCATCCGTGTGCCACTTATTCCACTCTAGCCATTCCAATCTTCTTATGGCCATACTCCTGGCAGTAGATGTACGTATCCCAACGAGGCATGTGCGAGTAAGGGCAAAGCCAGTAGGGCTTCATTCTAAAGGGCATGCACAGACCTTACGCATGCATCGGAATGCCCTTGTTTAGGGCTGGGAGCACTGCTAGAAATAATTTCTGACTGGCACGATTTTAATTAGATTAGAGGAACCCTTCGCTGGATCAATGAAGTTTTGGCCCTTCCAGAGGCTTTCTACTACCAAGGTTAGTATCTGCCATCTTCAAGTAATGGCTTTTTCACACAGCCGCCTGGCCCAACTTTTGTCCTTGTTTAAATGGGTGTTTCATTAATGTTTGCCTCTCAAGCCTTTTGGAAGTATTTGGTGGTTCACTGGGCTAATTTCTTGTAACAGAACAACCTGAATGCCAAGAAGGGCCAGGCTATTAAGCCAGCATTTTGTAAGCTTTTTTTTTTGTTTTGTTTTAACCACTGGTGTAGCCCTGGAAGTGTCCACGAGACTGAACGCTAAAGCTGGGTTCCCTTTATTCTTTCAAACAAAAACAAAAAAAGCTGGGTTTCCACTTGAGCTGGACCTCGAACACCCAGTGGGAGCCAACAGTGTCGTGTCCACTCTGTTGCGGTTGGCGCCTGAAGCAGACACGTTTCAACCATGGGCTATATGGAAAACTCAACCACTCTCTCTGGGAAAATTGCGGACAATAGGATCCTTCGCTTGCCCATTTTCCGATGCAGTAAAATGTCCTTTTTTTTTCTGCTGTAGTGTGAACACAGCCTAACCTGATACTGTATTAACAGCACATACAAATTACCCAGTACTTTACACAGTGTTGTAGCTCTATTTAAATATTGTAATATAGACTTATGATGGCGCTGCAAGAATCTTATCTGGCCACTTCAGTGTTATCAGTGGTCTGCTTCATGTCCTGGTTCTGTTTATTTTAGGGTGACCTCTTCCTTATGTCTAAATGTAGGTCTCTTCCCTGATCCATCCCCTTGCCCTACTTTCCTCTGTGTGGCTGCAGGACAAGGCTGCTTCCTGTGCGAGGGGCCCAGGGCAGGGAAGAGGTCTGGCATATTGGAGAAACCCTAATCAGGCTCTGGTCTCCTTCTCCCAAGCATTCTGCTTATGTGTCTTCTCTTTCCTCCTGCACTCCCTTATCACTCCAGTTAATTGAAAGCCAGTCAGCTGCTCTCAGCCAGGAAAGACAGCTTAAAGGGACATCTCCTTTCATCCTGCTGTGCCGCTTTTGTATTCCTAGTACTGATGGCAGCAAGTGCATAGTATTTTCTTTTTGTTTTGAGCTCTCCGAGAGATAAAGGGCATTTAGAGCTGCGTGTTGTAAGGGCTGGAGACCGCCCCCCCGTCTTTTGGAACTGTGCATGTGCGTAATGCTGTCACAGGAGTGCGGTCAGGGTGGCAGGGACTTCATATGAGCATTGGCCCGCAACTGGGCCAATCGGGAAATATACCAAACTGCAGGTGAACGGAGGAGATCATGAGGACAGCGACCAAGCAGCTGCACAACAAGGGGCTGGCAGAAGCCCTGGGTTAATATAAATCCTTGTGTATTTTTTATCTGAGGTACACTGAAAGTGTCACTTGTACACAGTTGTTGGTCAATTTGATGAATTTAGGAACCAATGTAGGTGTGGGATTAGCAAAGGAGCCAAAAAGGGTGTTACAAGTTAACACTGAGACCCGAAGTCCTCACCTGTCTGTCATTTTTTTAATTGTTAATCCTTGCTGTAAATATGTTGGATTGGGAATTGTCAACTTCTAAGAAAAGTAAGGTTCAAATGTGTGTGATTTTAATATTCAATCACAAAATTGCTTCCATTTTCTGCTCTTCTGTAGTTCTTCTCTTTAGGTATCAGCCAGAGTTGTACCTACAGTGTGTAACAAGTGAATTGTATATTACATCTTATAATAATTTTGTTGGGATTCATTTCAAACGTTTTAGGACTCCATTCTACTTAACATTTTACTTATCCTGAAGAATGTTTTCGTAACCAATTTTAGAACTGCGGACTTTGTGTTCATATCAAATAATGGTTTCTTTCTTCTATTCCTCAACAGACACCAGCTTGTCCTTGGACTCTAGCAAGCAGGGCCACTGGTGCAGCGTAGCCTACTGGGAGCATCGAACCCGTGTTGGCCGCCTCTATGCTGTGTGCCAGCCATCAGTGAGCATTTTCTATGACCTACCTCAAGGGAGTGGTTTCTGCCTGGGCCAGCTGAGTCTGGAAAACCGGAGTGATGCCTCTGTCAGGACAAGGGGGAAGATTGGACTTGGTATTGTGTTAAGCAAAGAGCCGGATGGGGTGTGGGCATATAACCGCAGTGACCATCCTATCTTCGTCAACTCTCCAACGCTGGATGGCCCCACGTATCGTTCACTTGTTATACGGAAGGTGATGCCTGGCTACTCTCTAAAAGTGTTTGACTATAAGAAGTCATGCATTTTACAGCATCTTCCTGCACACCCTGAATACACAGACGGACCTTATGACCCTCACAGTATACGCATCAGTTTTGCGAAAGGCTGGGGACCTTGTTATTCAAGACAGATGATCACTTCTTGCCCTTGCTGGCTGGAGGTCTTACTTGGACGATAGCAACAAGTCTGCATCCCACTCCTGCCAATTCATGTAGGATTCTATGAGGATATATACCACTCTGAGCAGGAAAAATGAGTTGGTAAAGCCCTTTTCTGTTTGCGAAGCAGGCAATAACCTGTTTGCTATACAGATCAGTATTGCTGCACCACTGTGCCAGAGGACAAGGTTTCCAGCATCAGTACACACTGTGGAATAAAAGGAGAATTACGGCATACTTTGTAACTTAATCTTCATCATTGTGTCCCTGTGCTGTTTGCTGTAGATGTCACTTTTTTTTTTTTTTTTTTTTGTCCTGCAGTGAGATTTTACCATTTCATAGTGTAATGTCACAACTGATGACCTGCTAACAGCCTTGGTGCTTCCCACCTTTTCACAGGGTTGTAAGGCTTGGTACATACCACGCAATTTTCACTTCGGAACCGATTTCTGATCAAGAAAATTACGAGGGGGAGGGATATATACGGCCAACTGATTGTCAGTGACCAACATAGAAAAAAAGGTGCCAGATATTGACGCTAGTGGAATATCGGTAAAATTACCGATTATTCTACTACCTGAATCTTATAGTAAAATATTGGCAATGATTACCGATATTTTACTATGACCCAACCCTACTCTCACACAGAAACCTCCCTCTACCAATGTCTAACCCGTAACTCTCCCTCTACCAATGCCTAACTTGTAACTTTACCGATGCCCAACCCGTAACTCTGCCTCTACCGATGCCCAAAGCTGCTAGTCGTGGCAGTAGATAGAAATTTGGGCACCTGGAGGCACCGGATAAAATGGTGGGTGCACAAAATTCTGCCTGACGCTAATCGCAGCTTTTATCATTGTGAATGGCACCACCCTTCTTTCCATGGCACCTCGGGGCACCTTTTTTTCTGTTTCGCAAAATTGACATTTTTCTTGTTTGGAAGCAGATCAGACATGCCGAAAAATATCAATTGAAATACTGGATGTCATTCCATGTGTACACCCTTTTTTGTTTCATTTTTGAACAATCTGATTGGAATTTAAAACCATCGCATACGTTGGTACTCCTAGCTTTCTTCCATATCCAATCTATGTTGGTTCTGAATATCAATCTGATCACTCCCTCGAATAGCAGATGAAGTGAACATTGCATGATGTGTACCAGGCTCAAAGCACAGCTGAGAGGGATGGGGAGGCTGCTATATTTCCTCTTAACCAATACCAGTTGCCTGGCTGTTCTGCTGATCTCTTTGGCAGCAGTAATGTCTGAATCGCACACTTGAAACAAGCATGTTGCTAATCCAGTCAGACTGCAGTCAGCGCTTCTGGTCTACATGCTTGTTCAGGGTCTCTGGCTAGATGGATCAGAGGCAGATTATCAGCAGGATAGTGTGGCAATCTGCCTTGCTTAAAGAGACTCTGTAACAACAAAAACCTTCTCTGGGGGGTACTCACCTCGGGTGGGGGAAGCCTCGGATCCTAATGAGGCTTCCCACACCGTCCTCTGTCCCACGGGGGTCTCGCTGCAGCCCTCCGAACAGCCGGCGACAGAGCCGACTGTAGCTTCAATATTTACCTTTGCTGGCTCCAGCGGGGGCGCTGTGGCGACTTTCGGCACGGAAATAGACGGAAATACCCGATCTCCGTCGGGTCCGCTCTACTGCGCAGGCGCCGGAAACTTGCGCCTGCGCAGTAGAGCAGACCCGACGGCGATCGGGTATTTCCGCCTACTTCGGCGCTGACAGCCATCAGAGCGCCTGCGCAGGAGCCAGGAAGGTAAATATTGCGTCACGGCTGTACGGAGGGCTACAGCGAGACCCCCAAGGGACGCAGGACGGCGTGGGAAGCCTCATTAGGATCCTGAGGCTTCCCCCACCCGAGGTGAGTACCCCCCAGGGGCCGTTTTGTCGTTACAGTTCCTCTTTAAAGGGAACCTAAACTGAGAAGGATATGGATTTTTCTTTTCAAAATAATACCAGTTGCCTGACTCTCCTGCTGATCCTGTCTCTCTAATACTTTTAGCCACAGCCTCTTAACAAGCATGCAGATCAGGTGCTCTGACTGAAGTCAGACTGGATTAGCTGCATGCTTGTTTCAGGTGTGTGATTCAGCCACTTCTGCAGCCATAGAGATCAGCAGGACTTCCAGGCAACTGGTATTGTTTAGAAGGAAACATCTATATCCCTCTGTTAAGGTTCCCTTTCAAAGGAAATCAATGTCAGCCTTCATATGCCCCTCAGTTCAGGTGTCCTTTAGGGCCCTTTCACACTGTGGCGGCGCCTCGCGGCTGTTTACCGCACTGCTAAAGCAGGGCAATCAATGTCTATGGGTGCTTTTATATTACGTGCGATGTGGTGCGGTGGAAGTCCTCAATCTGATGCACTTCCATAACTACATTAGCAGGTGTATCTGCTTTGACGTGAGTCGGATCGAAAGTCATGTAAGTCTATGGCGGCACAGGCATTTTAAAAATGTTGGTGGCATTGCAACACGCATGCGCGTAGGCGTATTTTTACAATAAGCTTCCGTGCACTTCCGCATACCCGAAACAAGAAGTGGCAGCAGGCGCATGTCACTTCCTGTTTGGATGGATGCCTGAAGGGGAATACCACATAGTAATGCGGTATTCCCTGAAGGCCTGTTTTTGGCGGTGTGAAACTGGCCTTAAGATAAAACCCCACTATCCTCACACTATGGAGTTGTATACTATCGTGTAAGAACCTTTCAGGTGCCATATTGGTCATTCTCTTTATTGCTATAATGGAGTGCACTGCAGTTCTCCTCTTTAAAGGGGCACTACAGCGAAAAGCTGTAAAATTTAAAATATGTGCAAACATATACAAATAAGTACATTTTTTTTTCCAGAGTAAAATGAGCCATAAATTACTTTACTCCTATGTTGCTGTCACTTACAGTAGGTAGTAGAAATCTGACAGAAGTGACAGGTTTTGGACTAGTTCATCTCTTTATAGGGGATTCTCAGGGAGTTATTTATTTTCAAAAGCACTTAGTGAGTGGCAGTTGCTCTGTCCAACTGGCAAAAAACTGTGTGGGGAGCAGGGAAGCTGGCCAGCATCATTGTTTAAATCCTTTTTCAGGAATATCTTTATAAAGAATAAAAGCCTTGCTAAGAATCCCCTATGAAGAGACGGACTAGTTCAAACCCTGTCACTTCTGTCAGATTTCTATTGCCTACTGTAAGTGACAGCATTATAGGAGAAAAGTAATTTATGGCTCATTTTACTTTGGAAAAAAATGTACTTCTTACTTGTACTGTATATGTTTGCACATATATCAAATTTTACAGTTTTTCGCTGTAGTGCCTCTTTAATTTAATTGTATTTTATTTGCAGGGGATTGCAGCTGTCCACAGTAGAAAAGGTTATTTTATCATGCGATACTGCTCCTTTCTTTTAAAGGACAATTGAAGTGAGAAGAATATAGAGGGTGCCATATATAATTCTTTTTAAACCATACCAGTTGCCTGGCAACCCTGCTGAGCTATTTGGCTGCAGTAGTGTCTGAATGACACCAGAAATGAGCATGCAGCAACTCTTGTAAGTTCTGACATCAATGTCAGAACATGTGATCTGCATATGCTTGTTCAGAGTCTATGGCAAAAAGTATTAGAGGCAGAAGATCAGCAGGATAGCCAGGCAACTGGTATAACTTAAAATAAATTAAATATTGCAGCCCTTATAGCCTTCTTGGTACAGTTGTCCTTTAAGCTCTCATTCTCACTCTCTCGCTCTCTTTTTTTTCTTTGTTTTTATAGCAAACACAACAGTTTTTAAGAACTCCTCATGACTCTCCTCCCCCCTTACCCACACACTTTCCAAAAAGGACTCAATGCCATGCCCTAGATTTAATATAAAATGTTTATATATTATATTGAAATATATATTATACTTGTAAATACGGAGTCATTTTTACAATGTCATTATTTATGTATGGTGCAATGTGTATATGACCTTAAATACAAATAAAATGCACTTTGGCTTTTACAGTTCTTCCAGCACAGAATCAATAAACTGAATCCGTGTAGTAAGAGTGCATTTTGATACTTTTCTACTTTTTTTTTGTTTTAATCTACAGTCTTATCTAAAGGTCCCTGGTTCGATCCCGGGTTTCGGCACCAATTGTAGGAAACTATACGTTGGTTGCTATTGGCAACAACACACTTTTATTCCGGCACCAGCAACTCATTAGTAAGAGCTGCAAACACGACTCTCATCACAGCAAACAGTATAGGAGATAGACCTTCTTAAGCATCTTCAGAGTTGAGGAGTTTATTCAGTAAACAGATATACAGATACAGTTCGTTACACCTTTAGCCAAGCAGATTATTCTGTACTAAGTCTTTGCGTTACAGCTCTTGGCTCCAGTCCTGGCACCCAGGTTCCTCTTATGTCTATACTACGTTACATCTATACTACCTATATACAGCATACAGTTGTAATATATGACACCACATCATTGGATAGAAGTCGAGTTGGAGAAAGCCAGCAGAGAAAAAAGTGTCTCTCCTCAGCTTGTGACCCCCTTTTAATACCGGTCACTGAAGAGTTAAATGTGACATCTGAGCCATCCCTCCAAACCTACAATTGGCTCAGACCCCTTGCGATGTCATGACCCACACCTACTTAATTAATATTCTGGGTGATTTCTAACCCACTTACAAAGAATGCCATGTTTGGTAAATATTGGCTCTGTTTACCTCTCTGTCAACCATAGGTCTGGGGCAGTTTAGGCCTACGTAGGCCTGTGGCCTTGCACCATGGACATGTTCCTGGTAACTGCCAGCCTTGGAAATGTTCAGTACCAGTTTTTCTGAACTGTCTCTTTTTTCTCTCTAAGAGAAAATCCCCTTAAAGGGCAATTCTGCACATCGAGCCTTTTTCACTAACTCAGTTCAAATAACTGAGGCCTACTTCAATTATAACAGAAGTTGTGCATGTTTTACAGATGAAGGAACACTAACTTGAGTCTAAAGCTATGATCACACACTAGATTAAACTCTGCCGAGGTGGACAATAAAGACCGCCATGGGTGTGACTAGCACCGAGCCCCCTGAAGTCTCCTAACAATCCAACGTGCCAGATTATTGGTGACATTAGATGCCCAAGTGACACGCCCCCATTTTTAGGTTACAGTACCTGGAGTCAGGGAAAAATGCACTGACTAATTTAAACTGTAATTAAGAGAAAGTATGTTTTATTTCTCAAACATGGCAGCCCTTTTAGCTATCTGAAACCAGGAGACTACGAAGATTCCTTTAACTTACACAGTAGTACTATACCACAGGTGTCGAATTCCGGTCCTGGAGGGCCAAATCCATGCCAGTGTTTAGGATAGACTGAGAAAGAGAGGAATGTGTTCTACCTGATGGACCACACCTTTTCTGATTCAGACCCATCAATTCATTTTGAGCTGCACCAAAAATGTGTGAGGACCTCGGCCCTCGAAGGACTGTTTTGACACCCCTGCACTATACATATACACTCCCTGCAGAGTTGTTGTGAACACTGACTGCAGAGGTGTCTATCACCCATGAACCTGGTCCAGATCCTGCATGAAGAATGAGCAATGAAGGGAAAAATTCCCTCATTTTGCTGCAGAGTACCTGCACATCACTCTTACATTCACTCAGTTAGATTGCCTAGGGCCTGATCAATGTTCTTTGTTCCTGTCTGCACCCTCTACACGTACTCTTACCAAGGACTAGTTTTGATTTCTATTTAACAGCTACTCTACAGCAATATCCTAAGTTTAGTTACAATGCATCTCTGGGTATGTTATTGCTAGAATGTACCAACACGTTGTTTAATAAGATTTACTTGAAAGTGTCAGCTGAGTTTTGGTGCACAGATCTGTCCCCTTGCAGGAAATGGCTTTGGGCTTATGCTATATCAGCAGGGTCCTTTTTCTGCAAGATGCAGGGCTAAATGCTGGAACCTGGCTGAAATGGCACTCCAGTGAATCCTAAACTGAGGAGTTGGAGGGGTTTTATATAAAATTGCCATAGGTTTTTGATCAGCTCAGAATTGAGCTTTTCCTTGACCATCCCTGTTGGTAACAATAAAGCTAGCCATACACCACTCTTTATGGCCAAAATATAGATCATAATTACATTACATTCCAGCGGATCTGGAGGTGTGTTTAGCTATCAAAGAGATGATTTGCATATTCAGCAGTGATGCATTGTGGGACATTTCGGATTTCACTCCAACCTGAATAATTGTAAAAACCTTCTGTTTTAAGAAGGGAAACTTATGTTTTCCCAGAACGTCATTTCGGACAGCACCCCTGGATGAGACTTGTCTCCCTCCCCACTGTGGACAGGAAACTGTTAAAAGAAGAATTTGCATAAGCAATAGGCAGCCACATATAAGATACTACACCTGCCACAGTACCTCAGTTTAGTTTCCTGTCTCGGACGGGATGCATGGGAGAGGTCTCCAGGAGTGCCATCCATGTCAGGCGGCAGGGGCAGCGTTTTCCAGGGCTCCAAGCAGCACTGTTCAGTGAACAGTCGGAGCCCTGCAGCGTGGAGGAGGCTTCTCCATTGGAGGCAGCAACTTTATGCGCGCAGGTGCGTGCATTGGAGAGAGTTCACTTCCGGTTGAACCGGAGGTAGTCACGCGCTGGCGTCCCGCGTGATCTGAAGTCTGAGCCGGGAGGCAGGGGCCGCGGCGGTGATTAGGAATCGGCATACAGCTGATTCCTTAAGGTAAGAAGCTGATTAAGCATATGTTTAGACGGCGGGGGCCGCATGCATAATTGGATCAGCTGCATCAAATCAGCAGCACAGGTATAAGTTTGTAGAGTCCATGATGCACTCTGGTTTGTGGCTGGGATCATGGAGGACGCCTCTGGGTCAGCTCCTGCACAATCTGCTGAATCTGCCCAGGATCCCTCTCTGGCAAGTAGATGTGATTATGTTTCTTCTGCTTGGCTGGATGTATGTTATGTATAGAGGGATTTGTCTAATGGCTGGCTATCGTTTATTATGTTTTATACCCCAAAAGACATAAGACTGAGAAGGTTGAAAAGTCTGAAAAATCTTCTACTCAGTCCAGTCAGCATGGATTGGCAACTCTGAATGGAAATTATGCCAGTATTGTACAGAGAAGGTCCACAGCAATAGGAAATTAAAGATTCTGCTATTGCTTCTACCGCCTCAGCTGCTTCAGATGGGCCTGGGACTAGTACTGCTATGGCTTATCTACCTGTTATAGCTAATCCATCATCTCCTATGTTGTCTGCACCTCTAACTATGCCTCCTGCTTCCAAGAGACATAGGCCTCTATTTATTGAGCATTCCTGCATGCGGTAATGCTCAAAACAGCTGACTTTACCCACCATTTAGCAAAGTGTGCATTCATAAAACCTGTGTCCGCATGAAAATTTATAATTCCTGAGCAGGTGCGGGAAATTAACACCTTGTGCGGAGATTATCACAACACAGGTCACTGAAGGTTAATTTATAAAAATTAAAGCAGGCAAATGTGAGCAGAGAAACCCTGGCTGTTTAGAGAAGGCGATAAGCCAGCCATAACAGGCAAGCTAATGGAGAGACGGACCTCCCAGGCAGCTGCAGTGAGAGCAGAACAAACTGCATCCCAGAATACCCAGGCTGTGTTTTTAACCCCTTGGGTACCTGTTTTCAGATAAATTTCACATCAGAAAGCCTGCATGTGTAACATTCTTGAAGTTCTTCTAAGCTGCAGCAATTAAATAGATTGTTTAAAAGAACTAGACAGATTCAGGGCAAGGAGAGGCAATTTAAACAAAAATGCACATGTAAAGGAATGCTGGGGCTGCCTCCTTTATAGTAACTCTCTCTGCACAGAGAAAATGTATCAAACTAGGAGGAAGATTTGAGTAAAACTGACTAAGGGCCTTTTTTTTCATTACTCTGCGAGTTACGATTTGATTCTGATCACGAGGTACGTTAAACTAATGGAAACTGCAGCAGCAATTTCCATTAGTGCAATCTGATTGCGATGCGATTTGGACAAAGCACAATCGTCATCCTCCTGCATTGTATGCAATTGAGCTGTACTATAAGTATAGTAGCGCAATCGCATAGTGGAAATTGATGTGCGATTGGGATCGCAAATGCGGTTGCGATCGCATTTCATAGTAGAAAAGAGCCCTAACCGCAATGTTTTTTCCTGAATTAATGAAAGACTTACTAATAGGTATTAAGTCTGAGCAGAAATCTTTGACACCTTTGGATCAAATGTATGAGAGTTTGGTGGATCCTCATTCTCGTCTTATTCCAGTCCATTCTACTCTTAAGATTAGGATTAAGGAGTGGGATAATCTAGGAAAAGTTTTTTTTGGTCCAGATCATTATCTAAATGTTGTTTTTCTCCTGAAGATCAGGGTTTTGGGGAACCCCGCCTAAATTAGATCCATATTTTTCAAGGGTATCAAACAAAACTGACCTACTTTTTTGAGGATTTCTGGGAAATTTTGAATGATTTCCCTAAAGTTTGGAATGCTTCCAATTATCTAGTGGACGCTTCAGATGATACGGTTAAACTTATGGCCAGAACTACGGCATTAGTTAATTCAGCCAGAAGAGGTGTATGGGTAAAAACTTGGAATGATGACAATTCTTCGAAATCAAGTTATGTGGTGTACCTTGTGAAGGGGGTCTGCTGTTTGAGTCAGTTAGACAACCCTCTAGACAGAACGGCAGACACACATAAAAAAAAAAAAAAAAAAAGTATTCTATCGATTCACATATTTTCAATTGACACAGGAATTGTTTGGGAAGTGTTGCTAAGTACTGGTGTATACATTTTAGTAGAAACCTCTTTGTTTACTGTTATCAAAATGCTTTCAAACTTTACTGACAAAACTGACTCTGAGCCATGAGGAGAGGGGAAATTCCCCTCACACTTGATCAGATAACTCTGTGTAACTGTGTGTGACAGAGAGAACAGCTGCAGCTTCTGTGTCCTGTTTCGGACTGAAGAGTCTGTAGAGAGCAGAGGAAATGTAACTAATTGTTACAGCTTTTCATACTGTTTTTTGCTTTCAGAGTTTGTTTGATATTTGCTTTCTGTAGTCCGATATGCAACTCTGGCTGTGCATTGAAGTAGACACCCCTTCTGCAATTGATTTGTCCCAATATAGCTAATCCTACCCTCAGTAAATTACAGCTTTTGCCTCTGATATTTAACATGAAAGGTAGGAAAATGTTTACACAGCAACTTAGACATTATTTGTACATTGTCATTTTAGAACACTTGGGTATCGATAGTATTCCTTTAAGAAAGGACCTTTTCAAAGTAAACGGTCCTTTCGTCCCTCCTTCTAAGAATAAGTCAGATCACTAGTCCTCTAAGGGCAGGAGATGGGCTCTCTACAAGTCACAGAAGCCTAAGGGCCTGTTCAGATTGCACACGTTTCCAGCTGCGTTTTGGAAACGCGTGCAGAAGGCCAACACGCACGACATCAGACAGTGCATAGAGTGCACTGTCTGATGTTCACACTGCATGCGTTCCGGACCTGTGCGGTCCGGGAACGCATGCTGCACGCAGATTTAGCAAAAACGCGCGGCTGTCCCATTCACTTTTCAGTGATGGGATCAGCCACGCAACGCATGCAAACGCGGATGGCGTGCGTTCGTACGCGTTGCGTTCCGCATGCGTGGCCGTCCGCGTTTGTAATGTGAACCGGCCCTAAGTCCAACTTCACTTTTACCAAGAAGTCGGATAAGCAATGACGCTAGTATTCCAGTGAGATGGAGAATTGCAAATTTCAAAACATGGCAACTACAGTGCACAAAATATTGGTTATTTAGGCTTCTTTCACAGTGGGACGTTACAGGCGCAGGTTAGAGCAGCTTGTAACGCAGCCCAGCTCACAGTAATGAAAAATCAATGGGCTGTTCACAGTGCCCACGTTGTGTTACACTCTAACGCTGGACGTTTAAAGAAAGTGCATCATGCTGTGCGTTATACACGGTTTTAGCCGCATTAGACTGTTTGCATATGCTCAATAATGTGTGTTTTTTGTTTTTTCTTGCAGGAGAGGAGGGGAGAGTCCGCTGTTGTGGCCAGCCACATGACTAATTAATATGCACTGCAGTGTTAACTTCCTGGAGCGGCCGCTTATTGGCTGGCAGGACCACGTGATGCGGAGTTTTCCGATCACGTGCTCTCCACAGTCTTTTGCCGCATGCGCCGTTTTCGTCCGATAGTAAGCGTCAAAAAGTACGCATCACAGACCCATCAGGAGACGCATAACGTGGCTCTAAATAGCATCCAACTTCAAAGCTCACATGCGTTGCGTTGGGGGCACGTTATGTGACCTTAGCGTCGCATCTAACGCAACGTCTTAGTGGGAAAGAGCCTTTAAGGTGTTTTTTGTTGGAGGGATACAGAATAGAGTTCAGCCAGCCTCCTTTTAAGAGCTTTTGCATTACTCCCCGTTTGCAGGACCAAATAAAGTTTTCAGCCCTACAATCGAAAGTCCTTTCCTTGTTTAGAAAAAAAGGGTAATTCGAGAAGTACCGAAATGTCAGAGGACAGGGATTCTATTGCCCTGTGTTTTGTCTAGTAAAGGAGCTACAGGGAAATTATCAGTTCATACTAAATTTAAAGAGTCTAAACCAGAAGGTAAAATACAGAAAATTCAGGATGAATTTGATCTATTATTCATCTCTTACAGAAGGACGATTTCCTAGCCTTTCTAGACTGAAAAGATGCGTATCTTCAATTACCGATACATCTGACTTCTCAATAATGCTTAAGGTTTGCCATCCAGATGGAGGAAGAGGTAAGAATGTATCAGTTTAATGCTTTGCCCTTCGGATTATCCTCAGCTCCAGGGTTGTTTATGAAGGTAATGTCTGGGGTTCTGGCTACACTTAGACAGAGAAAGGTTAACATTTTGGGTTACCTTGATTTTCTGTTTTGGGGGACATCTCCCAATTCGGTAAGAGATCAGATTGTTACGACAATAGTCTTACTACAAGATCTAGGTTGGATCATTAATTGGGAGAAATCTTCCTTAATTAAATCCTACACAGATTATACATTTGTTTGGGCTATTTCATTAGCATATCAGACACAGGGGGAGCAATTCAATTCTATCATGGCTTATTCCACAAGAGGAATTTCGACTTCTTGGGCAGAGAGGGCAGGGGCCTCTATAGATCAGATTTGCAGAGCTGCGACCTGGTCAAGTCACAATAAGTTTGTAAAGCACTATCGCCTTAATGTATCTGCCTGCGCAGGTTTATCCTTCAGAAGGAAAGTTTTGCAAGCTGTGGTCCCACCCTAAGGTTTTAACTCTTGTATATCGTCTCATCCAGGGGTGCTGTCCGAAATGACGTTCTGGGAAAGACCATTTTACTTACGGTAAAGTCTTTTCCAGTAGTCATGAGGACAGCACCCCTGCAACCCGCCCTTATTTGGGTAGGAAAGAGAAATAAGTTTGTGTAAGCATCATTAAATGTCCGTGTCATCTTTTTATTAACTGAGGTACTGTGGCAGGTGTAGTATCTTATATGTGGCTGCCTATTGCTTATGCAAATTCTTCTTTTAACAGTTTCCTGTCCACAGTGGGGAGGGAGACAAGTCTCATCCAGGGGTGCTGTCCTCATGACTACTGGAAAAGACTTTACCGTAAGTAAAGTGGTCTTTTGCAGATCATAATATTGATCAGAGAGGGATGTATCTAATGGAATCCTTCCACACACTGCACATGGATTTTTAATAGATTTCCGGATGAAATCTATTAAACCGCAGCGTTGTGCTGTCCAATGCTGTGCAACACTATGGGCCGTTGATCTGCTCCTGACCTGCCGCCAATCGATATCTTCCACCTGGTAAGGTCAAACAATTTGATTTTGGCTGAAAATCAATCTAATGATCAATTGGGCCAGCATGTTTGGGCATCGATTTCTAGCAGAGTAGATTGCATAGCCCAGAAATCGGCAGTGGACTGTACACACAAAGGTTGCCATACACACCGATTTTAAACTTTTGTGACCAGGTGTCTAATTTAAAGGGACTCCGAGCAGTGCAGAAACTATGGAAAGATGCACATCATTTTAAAGCTCTTTCTCCTCTTTCCAATGATATATAAACCACCACCCTACGCCTTTTAGTTTTCGCTATTTTCGCAATTGAATTTGCCGCGATTTCGATCGCAAAAATAGAGAAAACTAAAAGGCGTAGGGCAACGATTTAGGTGTCGTCAGAAAGAGGAGAAAGAGAGCTTTAAAATGATATCCATCTTTCCATAGTTATATTGTATTACACAGGGCGACTTTTTGTCAAAGTCAGCAGCTGCATTCAGCAGAATGGAGCTGCTGACACTGGAGAAAGTGTCGTCCTGTGTAATACAATATAACTATGGCTTGATGGATATTATTTTAAAGGTCTCTTTCTCTTCTTTCTGACGACACCTAAATCGTTGCCCTACACCTTTTAGTTTTCTCTATTTTCGCGATCGAAATCGCGGCCGCGGCAATTTCAATCGCGAAAATAGCGAAAACTAAAAGACGTAGGGTGGTGGTTTATATATCATTGGAAAGAGGAGAAAGAGAGCTTTAAAATGATATGCATCTTTCCATAGTTTCTGCACTGCTCGGAGTCCCTTTAAATCTAAATTATCTTTAAAGATTTTCCATGGAAGATTTATCATTGTGTGTGTTCAGTATTCAGAACATATGACCTGTTCTAGTTATAATAAACCTTAAACAGTCTCAGTATACATTTACTTTAAAATGAGTGATCTCTTACTTTCTACAGTGCTATGATGTATGTAGATGCTTTTATAAATCAATATTGACAATCTCTCCCTTTAGAGATGATCAGTAAGCTTGTATTCCAAGTTTATTAGTACTAGTGACCTAACCCCGTTTAAAAATGGGCTCTAGTTATGTCACCGCCGTGTGCACCTGCCTGCCTGGCCTGCCCCCTTGTCCATCCTGCCCCAATGGCTGTCTGGGCAGGACATGCGCAATAGTGCAAAAGCACTGACACAGGAACAGGATGCAGGGACACTTGCCTTTTTATTAGGTAGGAGTATTATTTATAAAGTGCCAACATTTTACCCAGCTCAGGTTTGCATGCAGCTTGCGACTGTGCCAAACAGTAGCTGCATGGTAGTTTCAGGCTGCATGCTAATTGCATTTCTTTTATCTCCTCTGTTCCCCATGCGTCTATACTGTTGATCCAAATACACTCCCAAAGAGTTTTTTGTTTAGTACAGTTGTCATTTATTAGTAGTTTTAGCCAATCAATTTTTGAAAGTTCCCAGTCATATCAGTTGTCTAAATGGGGCGAATGGTTGCCCTGTGCTAGAGTAATTGAAAATTACCTTGATGCCTGGCTGTGCTCCATAATCTGCAGGAGTCATTCTACAGACGAGCATAATAATCCATAGGTCAATCATAGACCCATTCACTGCATACTCAAACTGGACCTTTCACAGCCCCCCAAATCAAAAGGCTTACCTTCCTCTTCTCAACCTCACCATTGCTGCCTCTGCCCACATGTGTAAAGGGTGTGTTTCATTCGGAAAGCAAATTCGGAAGCTCATCGCTACTGGTGGACAAGAAAAGTTCCCCTTATCCACCTTTGATATAGGTGACCAGGGTTCAAATCCTGGCTGTCTGACTCCCTAAACTGGTACAGACATCCAATTTTGGCTGCAAAATGATTGGCCAAGTTTACCTCTTCCATGTAGTATGTGAGCTTGCATACACATCTGTTCTTAGTATTCAAAATATGTTGGCCCTCAAACTACATGGAGGTGGTAAAATTGTGTGTTAGGTGGAGTGGAAGTGAGGTAAGGTAAGGGTTAGAAGTAGCAGCAGTGAGGTGCAGTGGCTTTAGGACGGTTATAGTGTTAGCCGTAGCAAGAGTAGGAGGGTTTGACAAGAGTGGCGCAGAAATGTAATGGTGCAGTTTTGTATTGCAATCATTGAATACATCATGACATTTATGACTGTCTGTTTGGCTCATGCTTCATACGCGAAAAGGTGATACTGCAGTGCCTCATCTGATCAACAGAAAGAATAACTGGCTGTAGTTTACCTTTCCTGCAGGACCTTTACGCTAGCAGATGCAGAAAGATAGTGATAAGATTGCCTCTCACTCTGCCTTCCAACAAAAACTTCCAGTCACAGAAACCGCACCTTCTCTCAGGCGGCAGTTATGTTTAATGCAGAATCACGCTAGAAGTGCCAGGACTTACAGCGCAGAACTGAAAATGAACACGTCTCACCCTGTTTGCTACCACTTTAAAGTGGATCTGAGATAAACGTTTACTCATTGCATAATTGTGTTCCTTTCATATAGTTTATAGGGCATTCCTCAAGCCAAATACTTTTTTGTTTTGTTTTAATACTCTAATTCCCTATAAACTAAACAAGCCTCGCCCACAGCTCCTTTTGTGCCGTGGCACTGTTGCAAGGGCTTATGGGAGCTCAGTCTGAGCAGGAGGAGGAGGTTACTAGTCATTGATTTCAGAGACAGAGGGGAAGAGGAGAGGGGACTGAATTTACACACAGGCAAGCTGATAGCATCTCCAGCCCTCAGCCTGTGACAATCTGACAAACAGAACATGGCTGCCCTCATTGTATCACAGGAATAAATGATCATAAACTTTTGAAGCTGTTTGCAGCTAGATATGCTGTGTAATCTAAACTTTAGATAAGATATATAGACAAGTTACTTGTTATAGTTAGTTTTTCATCTCAGATCCGCTTTAACCTGTATACTGGGCCTGACTTATAATATCTATGTGATCTATCCTTGTATTGTAATGTCCGTGTCCATTAACCAACTGCCAAGTCACATTCCTGCAAGTGCGAATTAATTTGGCCAAATATTCTGATATTGGAAATCTAAAATTACAGATCTTAATACTTTTGGCAGCTCGTGCCAAATTCCTTAGCACCCATACTAAATGTATACAAATCCTGTATATACAGCAGCATTTGGACTTTATACTCCAGTGAAGCAGGATTCCTACTCAAAGTCTCAAGCTTGGCCAAGACACTACATACTTGTATGAAGTTTCTATGCTCTCCCTGTATTAGCTTGTGTTTTCTCTGGGCACTTTTACCCACATCCCCCCCAAAATAGGGTCAGATTTATACTTTTCCGCCCTTTGGCCAACTATCCTGCAGCTTCCCTTCCATGTGCAGCAGCTACCATCTTATTCCTTGTGAATTTCCCTCCAAGTGTAATATTCATGTACAGTAGCCCCTCCCATTCCATGTGTAATATCTATGTACAGCAGCCCCCTTCAGTTATATACAGATCTCATGGACAGCAGCTCCCCCATGTGTTGCTCCTTATTTGCAACCTCTTTATTCCATGTGCAGCCTCCTCTTCCATATGCAGCAATCCCTCTTCCGTGTCCAGCCGCCCCTTGACCAGCTGCCTCCCGAGGCCTTGGCCTTTCCAGAAATCCAGCGATTAGGATTATTTGCTGCTCCACAAAACTACCATGATCGGGACATCAAGATAGTGAGTTCCTTTTAAGAGACAGTAACATGAACTGTTCACTGTACTATATAAGTTCTATATAAAATATGCTACCTACATTCATTCAAAATGATAAAACAGAACTTTACTTCATTTCTGCTTCATCTGATAAAGTTGGATGTGTCATTCATATTTCTCACTAAGATGGGTATGTTTAGGCAAGTATGGTACCTAATGAATTGCCGGTCTGTTCTGACTGCAAGGGCTGCTGGATAACATCTATTGCAATGGGTGAAATAGAGAGAGGTAGGGAGAGAGATAAAAAGCAAGGAGCGGTAAGGAAAGCGAGTGGGGGGAGATGAAGGGACAATCCTCGCCTCGCAGTTCAAGAGCTGCCTGAAATTCTTTGGGAAACATGACTCAGGCGTCAGACCTCAAAATTTTTAACCTCCTCCCTGCTAGCTGTGTTGAGCTGTGCCATATAAAAAGCAGGCAACTTAATCTCCGTACTGAGCCAGTAACACGACTCCCTAAAAATGAGTGCGGCTCTGCTCAAACTGCAGGAAAGCCAAACGACCAGATTTCAGGATAAACTAAAGCAGCAATGCCACATCCAATATTTTAATGATATTTATTCTTCCCTACATCACACTTTTCCCAGAAGTGAAGCTAACAGTATACAGTACATTATTACTATTGTGTATTGACATGGCACTGACATTTTTTGCAGAGTTTTACGCAGATTGTAGTCATTAGTGCAGCCGTACTCTAAGGCTGGGTTCACATCGTCTTTTGCTTAATGCAAGGTTATGAAGAAGAGTCCGTACACAGGCTTAAGGAACAATAGGTGCTAGAATTTATTGTCCCATCACATACATGCGCAACCAGATGTCAGACCTGCAAGGCCGACAATCATTTCAGGGCCACTGAGGGTCCTCTTTGTCAAAGCAAGGAGCAGAATGACTTGCCTTGACAAAGGGGACCCTCAGTGGCCCCGAAAGGATCATCGGCCTTGCAGGTCTGACATCTGGTTGCACATGTATGTGATGGGACAATAAATTCTTGCACCTATTGTTCCTTAAGTCTGTGTGCGGACTCTTCATAACCTTGTACTGAGCAGCCTAGGAGTCTATCACCAGCATCCACTTGGTGTGTGGTTCTACTATTGGATCGTGTATGTTGCTTAATGCACGCGTTTTAATATGTATGAACTTCAATGGACACTGCACGCCTTGTACCATACACGCTATTTCTGCATGCAGCGTGTTAGAATAATGAGATCCATTACAACACAAAGGTGTGAATAGCCTAATAGATTTGTATGGGAAGTGAGCTGACATGCAGAATTATTCTGCAACGCAATTAACTATAAGCCGGCACCTCCTTGCTTCAAGTGTAAACCTTTCATTGCAATGCCAATGTTTTGATACCGCACAGGGTCTCTTTATCAGGGCAAAGTGTTCTTGACCTGTACTATTATTCTGCAGCGCAACTAATACAGTGTGAATACGCCCTAAAAAAAAATAACAATTTAGGGAACAGGCTGGTATTAAAGTGAGTCTGAAGCGAAAAACAAAACAGATACTTACCTATGGAGAGGGAAGGCTCTGAGTCCTGTAGAGCCTTCCCCTTTCTCTCCTGTTCCCCTCGTTCCACTGCTGGCTCCCCCGTTAGCAGTCTCCGACCGATGGCTTGGAGACTGCTCTATTGCTGTGTTAGGCTTCGTCTTTGGGAGCCTGAGTGCTACTGAAGACTAGTGGGTCGTTACTGTGAATGTGCGAGCACACCCTCTCACGCATGCGCAGTATGGAACTGCCCGTCTTCGGGAGCACTCTGGCTTCCAAAAGCCCCCGCAGCGGGAGAGAGCAGTCTCCAACCTATTGGTCGTAGACTGCTAACTGGGCAGTCAGCGGTGGAATGAAGAGATCAGGAGATTAGCTTTGGAGCAAGAGTTTGGCTGTGAGAGGGTTTGGGATAAGCTTCTGAGTGTATGTTCTGAGTTTTATATGAAACAAAGACTTTGCACCTTTGCAGAGAGTATTGACTCACCCTTGTCGCCGCTTCTGGCCATTATGTTCCACGTCATTTTCTACATCGCTTTGATACTTCCTACTTTTGGCTTTGAAAAAGAAAGTATCAAAGTAATGGAATGTGAGATGGAATGCAACGGCCAGAGGTGACAACAAGGATGTATTAAGAGTACCTGAAGTGAAAACAATGCCCATTTTGGGTACTTACACCGGGAGAGGAAAACCTCTGCAACTGCTAGAGGCTTCCCCATCCCCCTCCCCCTCGTTCCAGCACCAGTACCCCCAAAGTTCACGGCCACAATCCCATACAAGGTCAAGCACTACCGCACTGTCCAGGTGCAGGATGGCTTGCACCGGCGCAGCAGCATGGAGCCCCCACTCAGGCTCTTTGGAGAAAGCTAAGCCCATTCGGCTCTGTGCTTTGTCTCAGTGCTGGAGTGGCGAGGAGAAGGGCAACAGGGAAGGCTCATGAGGATCCTGGGGTGAATACCCAAACCACCTTGTTCCCTTCAGGTACTCTTTAAAACTAAAAATGTACCAAGTTAAATGGAGTGTATTTTAAAAAGTACTTGTCTAGATTGAAGATGCATTGGTCCACTCTAGATTGAAGATGCATTACATTGATAGATTAGATACTGTATATGCAAGCCTATGAAACAATAAGTAGAGTAAGGTACTTTGTGTTTTTACCTATTATATGTAGTGTAATGGGTTCATTTGTATAAGGCTGTGTCTGCCTTTAAAGGACAACTGAAGTGAGAAGAATATGGAGGCTGCCATATTTATTTCCCTTTAAACAATATCAGTTGCCTGGCAGCCCTGCTGATCTATTTGGCTGCAATAGTATCTGAATAACACCAGAAACAAGCATGCAGCTAATGATGTCAGATCTGACAATAATGTCAGAAACACCTGATCTGCTGCATGCTTGTTCAGGGTCTATGGCTAAAAGTATTAAAGGCAGAGGATCAGCAGGATAGCCAGGCAACTGGTAATGCTTGAAAGGAAATAAATATGGCAGCCTCCATATCTCTCTCACCTCAGTTGTCTTTTAAGTGTATCTACAAGTGTACCTAAGTGAGCTTAAAGGAAACCAGAGCTGACTAATAATACATTTTTTATACATACCTGGGGCTTCCTCCAGCCCCATCCGCACGGATCGCTCCCATGCCGCCGTCCTTAGCTTTATCTAGCTCCAGTACGGGGTCCTGTAACTTCGCCAGACGCGGCCAGTCTGTGCAAGAGAAGTGTGCTCTCTATGTATCTCTCCAGCAGCTGCCAGAGAGATACTTAGAGAGCGCACTTCTCTTGCATCAGACTGGCCATGACTGGCTGAAGTTATGGGACCCAGTACCGAAGCAGGAGAAGGCTGAGGATGGCGGCATGGGAGCGATCCGTGCGGATGGGGCTGGAGGAGTGGCGTAAATAGAAATCACTGAGCCCCCCCTGCAAAACTTTGGATGGCGCCCCTCCCCCTGCTCGCTTTCTGCCTAGGTAAACTGAGAAACAATGTTATTCAATAGGCTAGTGCACACTTGAATGTGTTTTCCCCATGCAGACAAAAACAGACAGCAGTGAAGTACTGCACACATTTTCTGTTTGAGTTCCATTAGCTTCTGTGATAAAACGTGATCCACATGGTGTGCAGAAAACACATACAAAAATCTGACAGACGCGTGTGCTCCCAGCTTCAGCTTATTACACTCACTCTGTCCATATCTGATGGAGCAGAACTGATTGTGCAGTCTTCTCCAGCATCACTACAGTACAGAGCACTTGGGGAGGAGTAGAGAGGTTGGGGGCTGGTTGCTGTACACAAGAGCCTGCTGCACACTGAATAGGGACTGTCTACAAATCTTTGCCCGCAGATGCAGTCGTTAGAACAACTGTGCAGAGAGCAGAACGTTTTTTTTCTCTGTGCCTTTAGTTGTCAGTCTCTCAGGACAGGGAAACAAAAATTCTTCTCCCATGCGGTTCTCTGCTGCTTCTGGGCCCCCCTGCGGCTGCATCCCCTGCAGGGTCTATTGATCCGTCCCTGGGCTGGAGGAAGTCCCAGGCAGGGCCGGACTACCGACCAGGCAACAAAAGCAGTCGCTTGGGGCCCCATTCAGAGTCAAAGGGGCCCCATCAGCACATAAACCAGCCCTCGCCATCCTGTCAGCGGTGGCTGGATGGTATAATGATTAAAGGGACTCCGAGCAGTGCAGTAACTATGGAAAGATGCATATCATTTTAAAGCTCTCTTTCTCCTCTTTCCAATGATATATAAACGGCCGCCCTATGTCTTTTAGTTTTTAGATTGAAATTGCCGCTGCCACAGGACGACTTTTCTCCAAAGTCGGCAGCTCGATTCAGCACAATGCAATGAAATATAAGGAACCCAGGGGGATATAATTACAAACATCATGCTGGTAGGTGTGAGGATGTAATTAGTTGTGGGTATGCTTAAAGGCATACCCACAGGCACTGCTCGGAGTCCCTTTAAGGGCTCTGCCTCTGACACAGGAGACCAGGGTTCGAATGTCGGCTCTGCCTGTTCAGTAAGCCAGCTCCTATTCAGTAGGAGACCTTAGGCACGTCTCTCTAACACTGCTTCTGCCTACAGGGCGTGTCCTAGTGGCTGCAGCTCTGGCACTTTGAGTCCGCCAGGAGAAAAGCGCAATATAAATGTTATTTGTCTTGTCTTGTGTTGTCAAATGATGCCGTGCACTGCTGATTGTCTTCAGAGCCAGGCTCTCCTCCTAGGTCCCCCTCCTGCTACTGTGCGCTCTGCCGCTGCCCACTCCTCCCTCCCCACAGAGAACCACAGCTGCAGCAAGAATGATAGCAGCAGATGGCAAATGCTCACTCACCTATCCATGATCCAAGCGATAGAGATCCCGTCATCTGAAACCCATCTGTCTCTTCTACAGTGCAGCCGCTCGCTCTGAACTTCCTGATTCTCAGATGAGACAGGAAGTAGTAATAGTAGTAGTTACAGAGTGACAGCACTCTAGAGGAGACAGATGGGCTCCAGGTGACAGGACCTCTATTGCTTGGATCGCAATAGGTGAATGTGAGTCATCTGGTGCTGTCATTCTCCCCCGCTGCGGCTGCCTTCTCTGCTGGACTATCATATTCACTGGGATGGAGGCTGCATGGTGGCTGTCTAGTTTGGGAGGAAATCGGTTGTTCGGTGGTGAGGGTGGTTATGTAATTCTGTCTGGGGAACGGCTTCCGGTTTGGCGGTGTCCAGAGCTTTCTGCTATTGCCAGGCTGGAGATGCAGGGGGAAAGTGCTGCTGCTGTGATATCTGGCGCCCTCTTCACAGGGGTGCCCCAGCCCCTGAGTGCAAATGTCCCAGTCATTCATCTCTCACTCTGCATTTGGCCGCTGCTATTCCCTGCATTGTGCACTCACAGAGGAAAGTGGGCTGTTGCCCATAGCAACCAGTAGCTCGGCTGCCCCGGTGTGTGCGGCATGTTGCTGTGCAGCTGCATCTTCTGATTCTATTACGACATGATGGGGGGCCCAAATCAGTTACTTTGCTTAGGGCCCCATTTAGCCTTAATCCGGCTCTGGTCCCAGGTATGAATAAAACTTTTATTATTCGTCAGCTCTGGTACACTTCAACAAACACCTTAAGTAAGAAAAATGTTACATACTTGCCTTAGTAGTAAAAAGCCTCTGGATGGTGAGAGGCTTCTCAGATCCTCCAACAGCTCATTGGTCAAGCCCAAGGTCCCTCTATACCTATTTGATATTCGACTAGCGCCAATCAAAAGGTGTCTTCTGGCATGAGTAGGAACATGGATAAGCACCTCCAGACTCTGCATGCACGAGTACGGTCTGCACATGCCCAGCTGATGGAATCTGATCATCCATGGCTTCTTTCCTCCATGCATGAGCATTAAGGTCTACTTTGCATGCGTGGATAAAAAGATCTGAATGGACAGAAGAAACTACTTGGCGGGAGTCAACTAGGTATAGCGACCTTGCACTGGAACAGTGTGTAACAGGACGTTCTGAGAGGCCTCTGGACCATCCAGAGGCTTCTCACTACTGAGGTAAGTATAAAACATCAGGTGTACTTTACAATGAAGCTCTGATCACTTATGTAATGTACTTACATTGCTGATGTAGCCCTATCTTAAAGTAAAAAGTATTATTGATTTATAAAGCACCACTATTTCATGGTGCTATACAGAGTAATAAACAAACAAATCATGTCAATGTATATAATATGACATAAGGATTGTATGCATTAATGTTTTAAATATAGCACTGAGGGCGGCTCCCCTATGGTTGACGTCATGCTGGGTACGCTGTCAGTAGACACTGTGGCAGCGCAGGAAGGGTTAGTCGGGAGACAGGCGCATGCGCGTATGGATAGTGAAGAGAGGGGGGCGTGATCCATCCCTTCCCGAGTGCCATACTGCGGCAGATGGGGCGTGACGGAACAGGAGTGGATGGAGTGCGCATGTGCAGGAATACTGACGTTAGACGCCTGACGTCTCCCCGCCGGCATCTTCCTATGAGTGCGCCTCAATGGAGATTGGGTGGAAGGTGATGCACGGGTGGGAGGGGAAGTAATGCATATTTTAGAAGCTCCACTTACCTCATTGGGCATGCTCCTGATGAGTCGCAATAGACGAAACTAGTCGGGCAGGGTCTTCTAATGAGGAAGTGGATCAGCGTGGCGCAAGGACGGCGTGAGGGATGATAGTCTTGGGATCCTGGTCTCAGCTTATGCCCTGCCTGACGGCCAACATATGGGGGAGAGCCCATACATAAAACTCTATGCGCAGTTTCTTATCTGGACATGTGAGTGTGCATTTTTAATATTTTATTAAAATTTGAATGGTTTTACGCTATGGGAGGCCTTGTGCTTTTGTCTTGAGGTGTATACTTTTGGAGATCTTGCATACTGTACAAGCAGTGGATCGTTGAGGCTGGGGATCGCCTGAGAGTATCCCAAGGTGTAATAGACCCATCTGACAGGGGGTCTGTGGATAAGGGTGAGTGCCCAGTCTTAAGGGTGTGGTGGAGGTGCACTTGTACAAGAATCCACGCATCTTTGATTGCCCACGTAGTTGCTTGGAAGAGTTTATGGACATATGGACTATATGGACATTTGATCCTTAAAATATAGTAGCAAAGACTCATTGAAGTTGTTGCGCGATACAAGTTATATGTAATAACAAACATGGAGTACTTAATAATACAGACAATGGTATACACTAAATATAGACATTGGTAGGCATCATATAGCATTGGCAGACATAGAAAATATAGAATTGATAGACACTATAGTAATTACAGTGACAAATGCAACATGATTAACAAAATGTATAATAACTTCCTACACAAAAGGGTGAGAGAACACTGTTCTTGCAATCTAAAGGAATAGGTAGGAAACAACAGGTGAGAATTACTTATATATGTACTGTATGTTTCTTATATTATATTTCATTATAAAAATGATTCATATATAGCCCATATTTTTGCCCATTGTCTACTGAAGTGCTGATTATACCTGCAGGTGTGGTGTTAAGGGAAGGGATAATTTACAACTGGGAAAAGGGGAGGTACTTTATATTTACACCTACAGGCTATACTTGCCCTCGATCACCCATTTATAATGCATGCATTTGTTCTTTCCTTGTGAGATCATGTCTGCACTTTGTATTTTCACCGCTAGATTGCGATCAAGAGTTTATACATACATATACATACATATATTTGTATTTAGACTCCTCATGAACCAAATCCATATTTAAAATTATGTATAATTGTTTTCTATTATTACTCATTATATTTTTATGTTTATCTGTCCAGAGCACCCCCGAGATTCTGGCTATTTACATATTTACTATTATTTACTCCCTCTGCTGATACGCTACCGCATCATATTATGACGCACACCGTAATTATGTCAGCAGGCGTGGCCACGCATCAGGAAGTTGGAGCGCAGCTTTTGTATTTAATTGGCTGGCGGCGGTTATTTCATCTGAAGCAAAGTTGTCCGCATTCTTTTATTTTATCATCATTAAAAGGTACAACAGTGGTACATGACAGCTTAAAAGCTGATGCGTTTCCGACCCTCCTGGGTCCTTAGCTCGGTTGAGCTATGACTAAGAACCCAGGAGGGTCGGAAACGCGCAGAATAACTAGGATCAGCAAATGATGATCAGCAAGTTTTACCTTCAGTGTAAGCAAAGAGTAACATCTTATACAATACACTTATACTGTATTATCCATCAGGGTTCCTATAAAAAAGAAGACGTTAACAATAGATTACAATCAGCTTTATTTGCCAAGTACCACAATTATCATACCCGGAATTGATTGTGGTTCACATGGCAAAGGCAGTATTAATTGGACAGACATTGCATTGACATTGACAGGAGTGGACATTGCATTGACAGGAGTGGACATTGCATTGACAAAAACAAGGAAGATACTGTATAACGTTGCATTGACAGAAACTTGGGAGATAACATTTAGACGGGCATAGACACGTGCATTGGGGTAAAACCATTCAGGCCTTACGATGGATAGGGTGTGGAGCAATTCTGCTTGTAATGTTCAGTGAGTGGTCAGCAAGGAAACTATTACTGTCCAGGGGCTAGAGTGGCCACAGGTGGACGGACCTGGCAGGAGGAGTTCAATGTAAAATTAAATGTATTTTTGTTTATTGAGATCTCCCCAACATGTAGGTCTTTAGTTGTAACTCATCTGGACCCAATTTTCAGGCATTTCAGGCACACTTAAAGAGACACTGAAGCGAAAAAAAAATGATGATATTATGATTTGTATGTGTAGCACAGCTAAGAAATAAAACATTAAGATCATATACATCAGTGTAATTGTTTCCAGTACAGGAAGAGTTGAGAAACTCCAGTTGTTATCTCTATGCAAACAAGCCATTAAGCTCTCCGACTAAGTTAGTTGTGGAGAGGGCTGTTATCTGACTTTTATTATCTCAACTGTTCCTGGACTATTTACTTTTCCTCTGCTAGAGGAGAGGTCATTACTTCACAGACTGCTCTGAAAGACTCATTTTAAATGCTGAGTGTTGTGTAATCTGCACATATTATAGAATGATGCAATGTTAGAAAAAACACTATATACCTGAAAATAAAAGTATGAGAATATTTTCTTTGCTGCTAATCTTCTAGTAATTATTCATAGTACACAACCAATTCACTATATCATATTTTTTTTCGCTTCAGTGTCTCTTTAACCTATTTTGGTTCCTGGACGTAGAAACTACGTCCAGGAACCATGCGCGCTACCGCGGCCGATCGCGCGCGTGCATGCGCACTCCCGGCCGCGGATTCGGTAGCCAGGGAATCAATGTATCGGGCTATGGTGCCCGATCACTGATTCCTCTCCCCCGCTGAAAAAGCGACAGCTTCTCTCGGAAGCTGCGCCTTTTTTGGCCGTTCCCTCCCCGATGCGTCACTCTAAGCGTGTGTTACGCTTAGAGTGACGTCATGTAAACAAACTCATGGCCGCCATCTTGTGGCCAAAAAGTAATACTACAACTGAAAATAAAAATAAATTAAAATGAACACACATTTACATTATAAATCTATTGTTTACCTCCCACCCTCCCAAAACTACCCAAATAAAATGTTTACTATAAAAAAAAAAAACCATTACAATAAAAAAACAAAAAAACATGTAAATATTTACCTAAGGGTCTAAACTTTTTAAATATCAATGTAAAGATGAAATATTTCTATATTTTTTTTATTTTAAACTTGTTTAATAGTGATAGATGCAAAATGGAAAAAATGCACCTTTATTTCCAAATAAAATATTGTCGCCATACATTGTGATAGGGACATAATTTTAACGGTGTAATAACCGGGACATATGGGCAAATACAATACGTTAGTTTTAATTATGGAGGCATGTATTATTTTAAAACTATAATGGCTGAAAACTGAGAAATAATGAATTTTTCCATTTTTTTCTTATTCTTCCTGTTAAAATGCGTTTACAGTAAAGTGGCTCTTAGCAAAATGTACCCCCCAAAGAAATCCTAATTGGTGGTGGAAAAAACAAGATATAGATCAGTTCATTGTGATAAGTAGTGATAAAGTTATAGGCTAATGAATGGGAGGTGAACATTTCTCACGTGAAAACCACGGAACCTGAATGGGTTATTCAACAACACTTAGAGGCCCCTATATAAAGCTTGTCATTTAGAAGAGCATATTAATTCATTACTGTATATACTCGAGTATAAGTCTAGAAATTTAGGTGTGATTCACTTCATAAAAGTATAATGGTCGACTTATAACGAGTCACAGGCAGCATTGAGCACACTGAGTTATGTGTGTACGAATAGTGTCATTCCCATTTCCAGCAATGTACCCTGTGGTAAGTGATACTTTGAGGGAGGGAAATGCCAAGGAAACACACATCTCAAAATCCTGGCCACAACAATCAACAAGGTAAAGGACAGGAGGAAAAATACCGGGCTGCAAGAGGGGGTGGGGGTGAATATTATATGCAATTGGGGGGCCTGGAGGAGTTATTGGCTGCACTTAAGGGACAGGAAGGGTTAATGGTTGCAATACTGAATGCAGTGTAGTCATTAACCCCTCCTGAGCCCCAAGCACAGCCATTAACTTTGCTGGGTAGACTTATACTTGAGTCAATAAAAAAATCCAGCCTGAGGGTTGGATATTGGAGTCAACTTATACACGAAGTCGACTTGTATTTGAGTATACTTTCTATTTATAAAACGGTGTTCTCTTGTCTTCATTTTTGTCTTGTCTTAATGCCTACTTCTTATTTTTGAATGTATTTTGCATTTTAGAATAGTTTTCTAAAGTGCTGCTCTTTCTAAAGTCAAATGAATGTTTGTTCTTCAGCTGTGCTTCCTCACCTTCTACCTGATGAACTGCAGGCATTGTCTATGGCTGAGAGGGACAAGTGCATACCAGTGGCTGTGTTTGGTAAGTAGCTTTAAACAGTGCAATACATTTAGAAATAATACAGTACTACTTTTTTTGAATTTTTGCACAATCGTTCTTGCAAATTTAAAATGTACACATTTTATAACCTGAGGAAGTACTAGGATGTGAGTTTGCACACTAATAGACAATTGTATCTGTTCACAGTTTTTATAAACTGACACCAAAACACTTATTTTATGGAAGAGGTATCTTCAGGGCATTTGATGAAGATCAGAGGGCCAAATTGGCCATATTAGTGAGCTCTTATTGCACTGTGTGCATAGATTGTTGGCGAAAGGCATTTTAAGAATCTACGTACCGTAAATAAAATTCTCCATTAACACCTTTATCAGGCTCACTAAGGTAAAAGTTATTTTGGACTTTAATCTTCCATTTATCTCATTTATTTATTGTATTTATAAAGCGTCAACAAATTACGCAGCACTAGAGATTAGTTAAGGTTACAGGCAATATTTAGAGGTGATATACAGCAATAAGACAATGCAGGAATACACGCAAACCAGATCACACAGCACAGTATGAGTATAAGGTAATGCTTAGTCAGTCACTGGATGGGAGCATGGAGATTAGGCAAGTCAAGTCCACTCAGATCCATAGGATGGGTTTACGTTAATAGAGGTGCATGAACAGGTAGGAGACACCAGGAGGAGGACCCTGCCGAAGGCTTACAATCTAGAGGGAGAGGTAGGGACACGAAAGGTAGGGGATTACAGTTCACCTTCAGGTTTAGAGCACTAGTTGGGGGGAGGTAGGCCCACTTTTCAGAGTGAAAAGGTGCCCTAATGGGGGGAGGTGGGGAGGTCCATAGTGTTCCATCTCATTGACAAGGAATACATATTTTCCACCTGGAATTATACACCCTAGAATACAGCTAGAGCTAATAAGAGATATTAAAGAGTTTCAAATGTTACTAAATGTCTGTCCTAAAAAAATGCTAACAACTGAAACCCAGGATTTATGGATAATGAATACAATTAACAGCTTTAATTACACAAACACACACACTTTTGGCCTGAAAAAAAACAGCCAAAAATCTATGACCCACCAATTAACTGTCTCTCCAATGTGCCACCATAGCTCTTGCAGAGCCCACATTGGAACGTGCTGGTGGATGCAGAGTGCACATTGGAGTGTACTGCAGAATGTATATCTACCTCTCCTGGCTCTGGCTCCAGTCCCTGCAACTCGCTTGCAGCTTCTGAACTGACTAGAGTGCCAAGATAACTGTCATGTGACTGCAGTGTGCCTGGAGCTCTAGTTCACAGTTTGGAAGTTCCCAGGAATATGCACAGATGCAAGCTGAAGCCAGGAAAGGTACACCCATGGGCCGCCCATGAGGTGGGGTGAGGCAGGTTCCTCAGGGGGTGAAAGTGGCGGAGCGGCGCTCGCCTGGCTGTGGGTGGGTAGGGCCGCCGAGCTGGAGAGGGTAGCAGCCAGGAAGGGGCACAGTGGTGGGAGCAATTTGCACAGCATCATTATCTGTCAGCGAGGAGCGGGGAAGCAATTACCTCCTTCCGGTCCAGGCATTGCGTTCCACGGTTTGCTTCACTTCCTGCAATGCTGCCCACAGCACTCTAGGTTCCTGCAGTAGATCTGGACTGAAGCGACCGAGCCAATTACCGGGGCTGATCGCGGCAGAATGGCAGACCGCGGAATGACGGCGAGGGACTCACACGTGTTTATGCTGCAAGAGGAAGCAGGGGGTAAGTATCGATTCTTCTTATAGCTAAAGCTCTGGTTTCCTTTAACCGAGTTTAAAAAAAAAAAAAAAAAGTTTTACTTACCTGGGGCTTCCCCAAGCCCCCTGTAGCCATCCTGTGCCTTCACCGGTCCTCGACTAGCCTCCAGTCCCCCACCGTGGCTTAGTTTAGTTTTTGACTGACTGAGAGTCGTCAGGCCACTGCATCTGTGCTGCCCCGGCTACACGCATCCTTGTTTGCGTTCTCCTGTCATCAAGCGCGTCCTGCACAGTCCCAGTAAAAGAAAACCTTGTACTTTTACAATTTTACCACTTCCGTGTAGTATGACAGCTTGCCTACACAATCTGTTCACAGTATTCAAAATCTGTTGGCCATCATACTACATAGAAGTGTTACAATTGGCTGGTCATTGGCCAACCAAATTGGATGTGTGGACGCATCTTTAGGCGTTAAGCGAGGTGCTAGTAGAATATTGGTAATATAGAATTACCGATATTCTATCTTCAACACTTGGCACCAAATTTAACACGTGGCTACATTAAATGTACGCTCATTTATAGCATCTTACCTATCTATCATAAGAGAATAGAGAGTAAAACAACACACTCACTGTGCAAAAAAAAAGTTTTAAATAAAATAAGCTGGCCTTTTTATAAACCTTTATTTATATCCAGTGTTGTAATTGACCTCTATTTTCCTTGTCTACCATGAAGTATGAGGGCTCTTTTCCACTATGAAACGCGATTGCGATCGCAATCGCAATCGTGTTTCAATTTCCATCATGCGATTGCGATTGAGCTACTATACTCATTATAGTCCAGCTCAATCGCATACAAAACGTGGCAGGACGACGATTGCGCTTTGTCCAAAATCGCATCGCAATCAGATCGCACTAATGGGAATTGCTGCTGCAGTTTCCATTAGTTGAATGTACCTTGCGATTTGCGATCAGAAGCAAATCGCAGGCTAGTGGAAAAAGGCCCTTAGGCCTGGGACCCACTGGCAGAACTTCACAAGAGATCACAAAGCTCCCACGATTCCTGAATCATGGAAGTCCTGAGATTTCAAACATGTTTCCCAGAGCGATTGCGATTTGGCTCTGCAGATATCATGCTGCTCCCAAAATGCTGCATGCTGCTCTGCAAGTGGAACCACTCTCTTAGGGTTTTACTGTTGCAGCACTGTGCCTATTGCAAAAGTGCTGCCAGTGGTCCCAGACAGGCACGTTGCTAGGGGCAAGGATCTGAAGCTTGTGCCCTGGATCTATTGCTGTGGTGCCCTGAACGTGTTCCCTCAAAGTGCCCGCCACCTGTGTGCCCTAAATCATAGTTTCTCAACCTGTGGTACGCGTACCCCAAGGAGTACTTCTGAGGGTTCCAGGGGGTACTCAGGCTTGATATACTTAACCAAAAATAACAAATTTAGAGTTTTAGAAAATGATAAATCTTATTTAAACACCACCAAATTAGTATTTTAGCTAATTAAAAGCAATAGTAAAAGCTTGGAAATGGTTTAAAACCAATTATAATGTACTACGATTAAATATATATTTGTCAAGGGGTACTTGTGATAATGTTTACTATGCTAGGGGGTACTTAGTGAGTATATGGTTTTAAAAGGGGTACATACCAATAAAATGTTGAGAAACACTGCCCTAAATCACCAGCGGCAGTATCCCAGTTACTTTGGCGCCTCTTCATTGCCATCTTTGTGGGTGGCACAGGATGATACAGACTGCCCGAGCACTGGATGATTTCAGGGGGCTTCAAGAAGCCCCAGGTAAGTAAAACGGCTTTTTTGTTTTTACCTTAAGATTTCTTTTAAATGGTAACAAATAGATATCCTTCTTTTCCTGAAATTAACTTGTGTCTGACAAAAATACATGTTGTATTGCTTTCCCTTCAGCCATCACCTGCTAGCCCTGATGGGCATCCACGTGGGGATGTGGACTTCTACTGACTATGCAAGTGCAGCTAGGTACTCCATCTCTGTCACACTCCTCCTTTATCCACTAAACCTTGATGGAACGTAGAAGTGCCTTGTTGCTCATCCCCTTGGCTTCTCGGATTCTGCTGCTGACATGATAGACAATACCAGCCGAAAAGGGAAAAAGCAAGTATTTTCAGAGATGATTTCCTGCACTGGCCTGCCACTTAGTGGTCAAATAGAGATTTGCAGGTTTAACACCAGCAATGATGTACATAAGAGCAATTGTTGCTCCCTGAAGCTTACATACATTTGTGTTTCAACAAGCAATGATATGTTTGGAAGTTGCAACTACCTAGCAACATGTTTATACGTCTTTTATGACTTCAATGCAAACAGCTACATGGCATCACAATGAGGTTGTGAACCTGGCAAGCGTTTCTATGCCTTTCCATGTACATTGCAAGCCTCCTGCCTTGTGATGCAGAATATCAGCAGGGAATGCATGCAGGTCATGGCTGGAATTCACAGCTGCCCTCGCTTTCATGAGGTCACTTTCCTCTCCTCATTAGTGGCTGACACTGCCTGAAGTGCTGGTGACAAGTGTGACTCGCTGCTAGGCTTGGCCCTAACCCCCTGCGCTTGCCATCCTCAGGTTTCCTATTGTGTTGAGCCTTAATTATGGCTGTGCCCTGAGCCAGACATCCCCACCTCGTGTCTTGCTGTGGGGTCACCTCAATCAGCCCTGGCTGTTTATGTGGGACACATTGGTGGGGGTTGGAAAAGGGTCAACGGGTCCCATCAGGTCCTTTCCTCTGCCTCAGATTGGGAGGACATGGCTGCCCGCCAAATCTCCAATCAAGAATTAACTCTGAAATACTCTGTGTCACATTTCCAGCTCCCCTCAAGAGGAAGGGAGTGGGGAACAGAGGGTAAAGCAATGGCTAGGAGAGGGGGAGAAATGGGCAACATTGCAAAGGCTTCTCATCCCACGCTGTGTGATATAAAAACCTGCAGTGTAGCTGACTGACACTAAGAGCGATATAATAATCTGTAGTATAATAACAACACATGCAGTAACACTATCGGTGCGCTAATACTGTAACAATGAAAAATACAAACCTGTAGTGTAAGTGCACAGGCATGAAACTTTTGATGGCTGGGACACTGTACATACAGTATGATGTGTTTATAGGCACCCCTTGTCACCACTTGAACAACAGCAATTGGCCACCCCAGAACTTTTTGGCTGATTGTTTTGTCTCAGACCACCATGGGGAAGTTACAGCTTCTTCTTGCTGCCCTCTCCATAGGACAGTATATGCAGCTCAGCCTCTGACAAGCTCAATATGCATGACATGTCACTGAGTACCTGTTCAAATGTCTGGATTTTATGTGCAATTTCTTTGCCCATTTGCTGCACTAAGGGCCTGAGCACACTGGAATGCTTCTGTGCATTTTTCAACAACACATCAATGTTATGTATTAGTAAAAAAGTATCTCAATCAATTAAAGGTGCGCTGGAAATATATCATATACTGTAGATACCATCTTAGGGTCAATAATCCTTTATTAATAAAAGCTATTGTTAAAGCATGCTAAATTGCATATCACATACAATCACATACAAAAGGTAGCAGGCTGGTTCCTCTTTTGAAATACTACAATGCACATACATGCAGAAAAAATGTAAAAAAAAAAAAAAAAAGGAGATTAAAAAGATAAAAAACTTGGGATCCTCTTGGATAATAAGATCACTTTCCTTTGTACTAAGAGATATGTATCAAAACCGTGGCAACACTACTTAGTAGATTTATCCACATGTGGGAAACTTACAGTTCCGTAGCGAATCTATGTCGAGTCCGGAATCCGTTTTATCTTGTCTCATTAAGACAATATACTGTAAATCTTGTATTCATCTTTGAGGATTTAGTCAAGTGAGAGTACATAATATTCATCAGCAGCGCCCCTTGTGGTTTGAATGTATTAGTAAAAAGCTCAAGCCTACAGTATATCCTCACAAAGACAATTCCACACATAACTTTTATTTGCACATTTACCATTATTTTTAGTAAATAGACACCTTTTTTAATTTATTTATTTTAATTTTTTCTGTGATTGTGTGAAGACCTGTTACGATTCAACAGTACTGTAGTTTGGCTTTGATCTGGCTCTGTATGGTAAACTAACTGCTGTCTGGAGAGCTCACAAATAGAGATAACTCATTAGTGTTTGGAGCGAGTGTAGATTTCACACTGCAGATCAGGTATTTTCCACAATTTCCCAAAAAACAAGATGGCAGCCCCGTTGATACCCATACAGCAGACTCTGGCAGTGAGGTGAGATGACTGTGCAATAATTCAATTACCAGTATGTTATTTAAATATGTAGCCTGCAGCAGAGATGGGCTCAAGTGGAAGAAAGTCTACTTCAGGATTGTAATAAACTGTTACCAACTGCCTGGCAATCCTGCTGATCTTTCATGCATCAGTATTATTATTATTGATTTATAAAGTGCCAACATATTCCGTGGCACTCTACAAAGTGTGAAACGGATTTGGGCTACATAATAATACAGACAAATGGAATACACCAATATACAAATTACATAATTGGTGACAAAATACAGAATCAATACAACATACAGAATTGGTAATGACAGTGACAAAAGTAACATCATGATGAATACAATGTATAATGAATTCCAAGGCACAAAAGTGGGAGAGAGCCCTGCCCTTGCGAACTTACAATATAAAGCATCAGTAGTGTCTAATCACACACCTGAAACAAGCATGTAGCAAATCCAGTCACACTTCAGTCAGAGACATCGGGTCACACAGATCCGCAATTGCGGAAGGGGAACAAATGTTCCCCTAACCAATCGCAATGCCTATAATAAATGGACATGACCCTGATCACGGGCCATGTCTATTCATAATACAAGAAGTAGTTAAAGCAACGTAAAAAAAAAAAAAATCAACACTTCCTGTTAAATCAGGATAGTGCCATCTAGCGGCCAAAAAGTAAGCACACCCACACACAATACATTTATTATTAAACATTAATATAATGAATCCATTCCATTTCTAAAGCGCCGCCCCCCCCCCCCAACACTTGTAAACAAATAAAAGTTAAAAAAAAAAAAACATACATAGTTTCCTTAGGGATTTTTTTTTTTAATATGTATGCCATGAGAGTAAATTGCTGTTATTTTACTATTTAAAGGCTTGTTAATTATGGAACAGACAAAAATAAATAAATAATTAAATAAAAATTACTCCTATATTTCCAAATAAAATATTGTCGCCATGCATTGTAATAGGGACATAATTTAAATGTTGTAATAACCGAGACAAATTGGCAAATAAAATACATGGGTTTTAATTATGGTAGCATGTTTTATTTTAAAATTATACACAGAGAAATAATGATTTTTTTCCCTTTTTTTTGTATTATTCCCGTTAAAATGCATTTAGACTAAAATAATTCTTAGCAAAATACTCTTCCCGAAGAAAGCCTAATTGTTGGCGGAAAAAAAAAACAAGGTATAGATCATTTCTGTGTGATTAGTAGTAATAAAGTTATTGGTGAATTAAAGGGAGGAGTGCTGACAGGTGAAAATTGCTCTGGTCCGTTAGGGTAAAAACCCCTTGGGGTGAAGTGGTTAAAAAGAGTGTGCCATCCCGCTACCGCTACCAACATTAGCTCTGCAGCAGTGATGAGAGCCCACCAACAGAAATCTCTGTTGGTGGGCAGAAAAGGAGGGGGGGGGGGAATTACTTGTGCGCTAAGTACTATGGCTATGCAGCGAAATATTAAAGCTGCAGAGCACTAAATTGTAAAAATTAGCCTGGTCACAAGGGGGTGTAAGCCTATGGTCCTGAACTGGTTAATAATAAGGGGGTTCCTAGATGTCATTCCTCTCCCAGGTAAAAAGGTAGAGGGGGTTATTTTCTACTTATTTAGAATACAATATATAGTTCCAAAGTTTAATATAAACAAACAATCTTAAAATTATTTAAAATATTCACAAACCTTTTCTTCTATTTTCATCTGTCTTCTCCTTTTTCATCTGCGTACTTCTCTCATCTAATCTGTGACATTCTATCTTCAGTTGCTCTTTTGATGTATTCTTTTATCTTTTGTGGTAATCTTTCTTTCTTCTTTTAACTGTCATAAATTATAATGTCTTCATTGTTCTTTTTTTCGATTTTTCTTACTTTCTGTTCTTTTTTCTTGTGTGCTTCTATCATTTTGATAACCCGCCACATACTGCTGCCACAGGATCTTTGTTGGTGGCATATTTGAATTTTCCGCCCGGTCTTCTATTGTTCCAGCACAGGCACAAATGTCAAGCACAAATTTGCCAGAAATGCTATTTGTCCTTTAGAATTTATCAGCTGCTGATTTATTTTTTTTTAACTCTTCAAACTATAATTTTTCAAACTCACTACCCATAAATTATTTTGAAGCATAATTAAACAGATTGCTTGGCTAACCGCTCCAGAAATAAGATACACCTCTATACCTCCACGCACAACAGAATGTGTGGGTTCTGTCTGTAAATAATTGCTTTACAGAAAAGGATTAAGATGAAATGTGGTCCCAGGCAAGGCTTCATTCTATAGTCTTTTTGGTAAGCTACGGTGAGAGAATTATCAGAGAAAGTGGCATTTCAGCCCCTTGATGTCCACAAGGTCCCAGGCAGTTGCCTAGGTTGCCTTGTGGGTGATCCAGCTTGCTTATAACCTCCCTGGCGTTAACCTGCAGTTCGGGGTAAGCCGCGCAGGAGGATTTCTCAGGCCATGCTGGGCCAATTTGCATAATTTTTTTTTTTGCTACACGATGACTGCATCCCGCCCGTCGCCATGGCGACGGGGGAAGCCGGGATTTCCGGACAGGCTTTATCCCCGGAGGCGATTAAAGAGGGTGGGGGGATGCCGCTTCACAGCGGCTATCATGTAGCGAGCCCTAGGCTCGCTACATGAGTTTAAAAAAAACAAACTGCTGTGCTGCCCCCTGGTGGTTTTTAATAGACCGCCAGGAGGGTTACCAAAGTTGCCTGGGGCAAAAATACCTATATTAAGTTATCAAGTTATTGAGCTATCAAGAAATAATATAAAAACAAATGGCCATAACCCATAAGTGATATTGGGCCTGATACAATGAACTCCGGTAAAGTTGCCGTGAGCTCCCTGCCGTTACAAGGGCAGGCGGAGAAGCAGCCGTTACCCTATTAGCGTCACGTGCGTTACTGTGGTACCTTGCGTTTTTCTCTGGTAATCCATAATAATAATGCATGTTACTATAGTAACATACGTGTTAACCCGGTAACTTGTGTGGAGCTAATGGATTAACGGCTAATGCGCTAGTAACAGTAAAATTGTCATGCGCTCTGCAACATTGCCAAAGTTTAGTGCATGAAACCCATAATCCTGTAGGGGACATTTTTATGTAATGCAATATGCAGTTTTGCTTTAAGCCTGTTAGCCTGATTCCGTTCTAGCAGTTCGGTCCTCTGGTTGTTTTGGGTGGCGTTTATATGAACATCTGGTGATGTTGTTTGCTATGTACTGGACACACTGAGGAAGTGGAATTTGTTACACTAGAATTACTCATAGTACTATGGTTGTTGACACAGGCAGTACTTGTCTATGGGAATGATCTAGAGTCTGTCAGAGACATAAATGGAATGTCCCAAGTCCCAGACTCTGAGAGCTGAAGCACTTCATTCATAAAGTAGTATGTGTTCCGATATCTTATTTATCCCAACCAAAAGAAAGGATGTAGCATTTGTTTATTCTGCCAATTCTGAGATTATTCGGCACATTTCTACGGACCTTTAGATGTTGTTCCCGCTTTTAACTTTCATTTAAAGTGTATGGGCAGTTTCCAGAATTATTTCCACATCTGCTCCCCTCCCTCCTCATATAAAGTAAATATTTGCTATACTTAATAAAAGCCCAACTGACTTTTTTACACTAGTAAAATGATCATGTGACCTCTACATCACTTCCCAAAAAATGAGTGCAAACAGCTATGGGGGTGGAGAAGAGGAGCTGGAGAGTGGAGACATAGACAGATGCACCCCCTCACCTACATTGATGTCTCTCTTGTAAGAGTCTATTTTGATGTCTCACTTGCATGAGCCTATATAGATGTTTCTCTTGTATGAGTCTACATTGATGTTTCTCTTGTATGAGTCTATATTGATGTCTCTCTTGTATGAGTCTACATTGATGTCTCTCTTGCATGAGTCTACATTGATGTCTCTCTTGTATAAGTCTACATTGATGTCTCTCTTGCATGAGTCTACATTGATGTCTCTCTTGTATGAGTCTACATTGATGTCTCTCTTGTATAAGTCTACATTGATGTCTCTCTTGTATGAGTCTACATTGATGTCTCTCTTGCATGAGTCTATATGGATGTCTATCTTGTATGAGTCTACATTGATATCTATCTTGTATGAGTCTACATTGATGTCTCTCTTGTATAAGTCTACATTGATGTCTCTCTTGTATGAGTCTACATTGATGTCTCTCTTGTATAAGTCTACATTGATGTCTCTCTTGTATGAGTCTACATTGATGTCTCTCTTGCATGAGTCTATATGGATGTCTATCTTGTATGAGTCTACATTGATATCTATCTTGTATGAGTCTACATTGATATCTATCTTGTATGGGTCTATATTGATGTCTATCTTGTATCTTGTATGGGTCTGGCTGGAAATATAGACAGATGCACCCCGTCACCTACATTGATGTCTCTCTTGCATGAGTCTATATAGATGTCTCTCTTGTAAGAGTCTACATTGATGTATCTCTTGTGTGAGTCTATATGGATGTCTATCTTGTATGTGTCTGGCTGGAGATATAGACAGGTGTACCCCCTCACCTACATTGATGTCTCTCTTACATAAGTCTATATTGATGTCTCTCTTGTATGAGTCTACATTGATGTCTCTCTTGCATGAGTCTACATTGATGTCTCTCTTGTATAAGTCTACATTGATGTCTCTCTTGCATGAGTCTACATTGATGTCTCTCTTGTATGAGTCTACATTGATGTCTCTCTTGTATAAGTCTACATTGATGTCTCTCTTGTATGAGTCTACATTGATGTCTCTCTTGCATGAGTCTATATGGATGTCTATCTTGTATGAGTCTACATTGATATCTATCTTGTATGAGTCTACATTGATGTCTCTCTTGTATAAGTCTACATTGATGTCTCTCTTGTATGAGTCTACATTGATGTCTCTCTTGTATAAGTCTACATTGATGTCTCTCTTGTATGAGTCTACATTGATGTCTCTCTTGCATGAGTCTATATGGATGTCTATCTTGTATGAGTCTACATTGATATCTATCTTGTATGAGTCTACATTGATGTCTCTCTTGTATAAGTCTACATTGATGTCTCTCTTGTATGAGTCTACATTGATGTCTCTCTTGTATAAGTCTACATTGATGTCTCTCTTGTATGAGTCTACATTGATGTCTCTCTTGCATGAGTCTATATGGATGTCTATCTTGTATGAGTCTACATTGATATCTATCTTGTATGGGTCTATATTGATGTCTATCTTGTATCTTGTATGGGTCTGGCTGGAAATATAGACAGATGCACCCCGTCACCTACATTGATGTCTCTCTTGCATGAGTCTATATAGATGTCTCTCTTGTAAGAGTCTACATTGATGTATCTCTTGTGTGAGTCTATATGGATGTCTATCTTGTATGTGTCTGGCTGGAGATATAGACAGGTGTACCCCCTCACCTACATTGATGTCTCTCTTACATAAGTCTATATTGATGTCTCTCTTGTATGAGTCTACATTGATGTCTCTCTTGCATGAGTCTACATTGATGTCTCTCTTGTATAAGTCTACATTGATGTCTCTCTTGCATGAGTCTACATTGATGTCTCTCTTGTATGAGTCTACATTGATGTCTCTCTTGTATAAGTCTACATTGATGTCTCTCTTGTATGAGTCTACATTGATGTCTCTCTTGCATGAGTCTATATGGATGTCTATCTTGTATGAGTCTACATTGATATCTATCTTGTATGAGTCTACATTGATGTCTCTCTTGTATAAGTCTACATTGATGTCTCTCTTGTATGAGTCTACATTGATGTCTCTCTTGTATAAGTCTACATTGATGTCTCTCTTGTATGAGTCTACATTGATGTCTCTCTTGCATGAGTCTATATGGATGTCTATCTTGTATGAGTCTACATTGATATCTATCTTGTATGAGTCTACATTGATGTCTCTCTTGTATAAGTCTACATTGATGTCTCTCTTGTATGAGTCTACATTGATGTCTCTCTTGTATAAGTCTACATTGATGTCTCTCTTGTATGAGTCTACATTGATGTCTCTCTTGCATGAGTCTATATGGATGTCTATCTTGTATGAGTCTACATTGATATCTATCTTGTATGGGTCTATATTGATGTCTATCTTGTATCTTGTATGGGTCTGGCTGGAAATATAGACAGATGCACCCCGTCACCTACATTGATGTCTCTCTTGCATGAGTCTATATAGATGTCTCTCTTGTAAGAGTCTACATTGATGTATCTCTTGTGTGAGTCTATATGGATGTCTATCTTGTATGTGTCTGGCTGGAGATATAGACAGGTGTACCCCCTCACCTACATTGATGTCTCTCTTACATAAGTCTATATTGATGTCTCTCTTGCATGAGTCTATATAGATGCCAGTTGCCTGACTCTCCTGCTGATCCTGTGTCTCTAATACTTTTAGCCACAGCCCCTCAACAAGCATGCAGATCAGGTGCTCTGACTGAAGTCAGACTGGATTAGTTGCATGCTTGTTTCATGTGTGTGATTCAGCCACTACTGCAGCCAAAGGGATCAGCAGGACTGACAAGCAACTGGTATTGTGTAAAAGGAAACATCCATATCCCTCTCAGTTAAGGTTCCCTTTAAAACACACCTGAAGTTAAAAGGTGATAGAGGCTGACATATGCATTTCATTTTAAACAAAGCAAATTGTCTGGTTCTCCTGCTGATCATCTTCCTGTAATACTTTTAGCCATAGACCCTGAACAAGCATGCAGCAGTGGCGTACCTAGGGCATTTGGCACCCGGTGCTGGGTATTAAAAGACACCCCCCCCCCTAAAAAAATGGGTGTGGCCACAACCGCCGGCGTGCTTCGCAGCAAAAAAAATGGGCGTGGTCATGACCAGATGAGGGCGGAGCTAACTGTATTTTAAAGTATTAGCTAGTATAGTTGCCCCCAGTATAGCTAGTACAGTTTCCCCCAGTGGAGCTAGTACAGTTTCCCCCAGTATAGCTGCCCCCAGTGGTGCTAGTATAGTTGCCCCCAGTATAGCTAGTTTAGTTGCCCCCAGTATAGCTAGTATATTTGCCTCCAGTGTAGCTAGTATATTTGCCCCCAGTATAGCTAGTATAGCTGCCCCCAGTATAGCTAGGTATAGCTGCCCCCAGTATAGCTAGGTATAGGTGCCCCCAGTATAGCTAGTATATTTGCCCCCAGTGTAGCTAGTATATTTGCCCCCAGTATAGCTAGTATAGCTGCCCCCAGTATAGCTGCCCCCAGTATAGCTGCCCCCAGTATAGCTAGTATAGCTGCCCCCAGTATTGCTAGTATAGCTGCCCCCAGTATAGCTAGTTTAGTTGCCCCCAGTATAGCTGCCCCCAGTATAGCTGCCCCCAGTATAGCTAGTATAGCTGCCCCCCAGTATAGCTAGTATAGCTGCCCCCCAGTATAGCTAGTATAGTTGCCCCCAGTATAGCTAGTATAGTTGCCCCCTGTATAGCTAGTTTAGTTGCCCCCTGTATAGCTAGTTTAGTTGCCCCCTGTATAGCTAGTATATTTGCCCCCTGTATAGCTAGTATCTTTGCCCCCAGTGTAGCTAGTATATTTGCCCCCAGTATAGCTACCCCTAGTATAGCTGCCCCCAGTATAGCTAGTATAGCTGCCCCAGTATAGCTAGTATAGCTGCCCCCAGTATAGCTAGTATAGCTGCCCCCCAGTATAGCTAGTATAGCTGCCCCCCAGTATAGCTAGTATAGCTAGTATAGCTAGTATAGTTGCCCCCAGTATAGCTAGTTTAGTTGCCCCCTGTATAGCTAGTATATTTGCCCCCTGTATAGCTAGTATCGTTGCCCCCTGTATAGCTAGTATCTTTGCCCCCAGTGTAGCTAGTATCTTTGCCCCCAGTATAGCTGCCCCCAGTATAGCTAGTATAGCTGCCCCCAGTATAGCTAGTTTAGTTGCCCGCAGTATAGCTAGTTTAGTTGCCCCCAGTATAGCTGCCCCCAGTATAGCTGCCCCCAGTATAGCTAGTATAGCTGCCCCCAGTATAGCTGCCCCCCAGTATAGCTAGTATAGCTGCCCCCCAGTATAGCTAGTATAGCTGCCCCCCAGTATAGCTAGTATAGCTGCCCCCCAGTATAGCTAACCCCCAGTATAGCTAGTTTAGTTGCCCCCAGTATAGCCAGTACAGTTGCCCCCAGTATAGCTAGTATAATTGCCCCCAGAATTGCTAGTATAATTGCCCCCAGAATAGCTAGTATAGCTGCCCCCAGTATAGCTAGTATAGTTGCCCCTAGTATAGCTGCCCCCCAGTATAGCTAGTATAGCTGCCCCCCAGTATAGCTAGTATAGCTGCCCCCCAGTATAGCTAGTATAGCTGCCCCCCAGTATAGCTAGTATATCTGCCCCCAGTATAGCTAGTTTAGTTGCCCCCAGTATAGCCAGTACAGTTGCCCCCAGAATAGCTAGTATAATTGCCCCCAGTATAGCTAGTATAGTTGCCCCCAGTATAGCTAGTTTAGTTGCCCCCAGTGTAGCTAGTATAGTTGCCCCAAGTATAGCTAGTTTAGTTGCCCCCAGTGTGAGGAAAGCCTGGAAGGAGGGGTGGTGGGGAGGGGGGCCGGACCCCCCACCTCCCTCACCTGGGTCCCCTCCTTCTGGCGCTTCCCCCTCCTAATTAGCAGCAGCGGGCAGCAGCGGCGAAGAAGACTCACTCACCTGCTCCTGGCGGCGGCGGCGCATAGCGTCATCCTCACGCGACGCTGGTCTCCGACTTCTCTGTTGCTTACTGTGCTTCCGCCAATCAGGAAGCACAGTGAGCGGTGGAGAAGGCGGAGACTAGCGTCACGGGACGATGACGCTAATTGCCATCGCCTGGAACGCAGGAAGGAGGTGAGTAAGTCCTCTTGCCCGCTGCTGCCCACTGCTACTAATTAGGAGGGGGAAGCGCCAGAAGGAGGGGACCCAGGTGAGGGAGGTGGGGGGTCTGGCCCCCCTCCCCGCCGCTTTCCCCGCCACCCCTCCTTTCCGTGCTGCTTCCCCCTCCTGTCCTGCACAGGCCTCTGTGGGAGGCCTTGATGACACCCCCTGGGGCGCCCGACACCCGGTGCGGGGCGCCCCCTGCCGCCCTATTGTAGGGACGCTACTGGCATGCAGATCAGATGTTCTGACCCAAGTGTGACCAGATTAGCCAACTTGTTTCAGGTAAATGATTCAGACACTGCTGCAGCCAAACAGATCAGAAAGGGCAGCCAGGGAACTGGTATTGTTTGAAAGAAATTGAATATATGACATCCATTCTTATTCCATAGGCTTAACATTTAACGGCTTCAACTCTTCTAGGAAGGCTTTCTATAGGGTTTAGCAGTAGCTGGACCGTGTACTGGTTAAGCACTCTGCCTCTGACACAGGTGACCTGGGTTTGAATCTTGGCTCTTCTTATTCAGTAAGCCAGCACCTATTCAGTAGGAGACATTGGGCAAGACTCCCTAACACTGCTACTGCCTATAGAGCGTGTCCTAGTGGCTGCAGCACTGGTGCTTTGAGTCCGCCAGGAGAAAAGCATGATATAAATATTCTTTGTCTTGTCTAGGAGAGTGTTTATGGGAATTTTTGACTATTCTTCCAGAACAGCATTTTTGAGGCCAGCCACTGGACGAGAAGACCTGGCTTGCAGTCTGCTCCAATTCCTCCTAAAGGTGTTCCATCGGTCTGAGGTCAGGTCCCTGTGTAGGCCAGTCAAGTTCCTCCACTCCAGACTCTCTCATCCATGTCTTTATGGACCTTGCTTTGTGCGGTGGTTTATGTTGGAACAGGAAGGGGTTATCACCAAACTGTTCTTACAAGGTTAGGAACATGAAATTTGTGAGAATGTACCGGTATCCTCAAGCATACAGAATTCCTTTCACTGGAACTAAGGGTCCAAGCCTAAAACAACCCCAAACCATTATCCTCCAAACATTACATTTGGCACAATGCAGTCAGACAAGTACCTGGCATCCATCAAACCCAGAATCATCCACTGGATTTCCAGAAAGAGAAGTGTGATTCAGCACTTCTGATGTCTCCACTGCTCCACTAGCAAGTACATTTTTTATATACCTATGTAGCGAAGGCATTTTTGTCTGTGAGTACTCATTCTCCCTTATTGTCTTGTTGCATCACCAGATAAACTTTCCTAGATTAGTAAAACCGATTAGAGATATCTGTTTATGTTTTCAGGAAAGGAAGACATATCATTTTACTCTTAGTTTATTAGTAAAGATGTGATTGATTATTTAGGTTTGTAACCTAATAGAGAACCACAACTGTAACAATTATCTTAAGCTATGGATGGAAAGACTGGAAACAAGCAATAGACAATGAAATGCCTACACAGTTTTTTCCCTCCTATTTCCAGCCTCCCCACCAACTAAATTAAAGCTAGCCCCTTACACTGACTCGGACCCATGAAAGTTGTGTCGATGACGTTGTGCTTGGATTTCCACTCTAGTTTCTGTTGTTGTCTTGAGGTGGGCCACCGTGACATTGCAGCGACCAGACCCCCATGCTTGGCTTGTGATCAGGGGTATCGGTGTTATAGTCACAAAGCTCCCTCCGATATTTCATCAGCCTGACCGAGGGATTATGGTTATGGTGGTGGGTGAGGCAGTGTGAGAGTGATGTGAAGGTTCTCTTGATGCTGCATGCAGGTTGCAGGGAGTGGAAGTGGGACAGCACCATTCCAGAAATGGTCTTCAAAGCCATAGGTATTCACAGGTCCTTACTTTCCTCACTATTCCTTAGTTCCCTAGATATCATTCTATTCCATACACTGACAATGGCTAAATTGTCTGAAACAGCTGTATACATGTTGGATTTCATGGCTTTGCATATTTAAGGCTGCATCTGTACTATACACCGAAATGTAGGATGCAACAAGGTATATGTTTGGGATCAAAGTGATTGTGCAATTGCTTTCTGGTTTGGGACAGTGCTGCTGTACTAGTACAAATAACTCTTGATTCCCTAAGTCTTTTTACACTAATATCTGTGGTGGGGCAGCCATAGAAATACTTTTTGTGGACCTGAAAAAATAAAGGAAAGCTTTATTTTAAGATTAACAGTTTATAATCATTATTACTACAGAGTGTTATAAAATCGTTATTACTACTACATGTAGTGGCAACACATTTTCTTGAGTGCTTTATATTGAACAATTCACATCACTAACTGTTCCTCAGTGGAGTTCATTATCCAATAACAAGAAGGGGTAGGAAAGTGACCCTGACCTCACATTTAACAACAAACAATCAAAACAACATTAGCACATATTTTATGGGAATGCCCCAAAGATAAACAATTTTGGCATTGTGTGTCTTTAATTCTACAAAGGGCCCTGTCACAACAAATAGTATTAACATCGCAATTGGCTTTACTTAATGTTGGTCTGAGGGGTTTTGGGTTACGCAATAAGTTTATCACTACACATGTTTTGTGTGCTGCACGTAATTTATTATGCAAAAATTGGAAAACAGATGACATACCTTCGATGACTCAATTAATAAATAACATTCAATACAACTTAAGAATGGAATGGTACGTCAGAGGCAGAGAACAGGTGACACCTTTAGACTGAGACCTCTTTTGTTTATTCCTGCAGTAGAGATACACTCAGTCAATGTAAAAAAATGTCTACATTAACCCAGAAATATAAGCCATAATTAGAAAGAACAGGCAATGAAGTATGGAAATGTAAGATAAGCCCACACAAGGTTGTCAATTATTATTATTATATGGCATTACTATTAATGATCTGGTCTTTACAGTTTTCAACTTTATTTTATTTATTGTTTTATATATTTTAATGTCTTGCTTTTATTCTCGTGCATTTGTTTCAAAGACATTAGAAAAATATATGCCTTACAACAATAATTATCAAGAGGTTTAGCTATTTAGCAACAACAATGCTATATAGCGAGTACTATATGCAATGTTCTACTTTGTTCTTTATTTGTATTTTTCACCGAATGTTTGATGTTAAGGAAATTCTACCGGTACAATATAACGCATATGTTGTAATTGTCTTCTAACAAGTACCAATAAAAGTTACATTTGAAAAAAAACAAAAAAAAAAACCTGTCCGTTATTTCTAATCTACATGGTGATTTTGTAATTAGGTCTGTATTTCTGTAATATTTGCAAGAAACCACTAGAGGGACACAGAAAACCAAAAGCTGATTTCTTACAAAAATAAGCTTGGTGTAATTGCTTTCTTAAAACAGAAGGAAATTTGCAATAATTCAGTTATAAGTGAACATTTGTGGTTACCCACAATGCACTACTACTAAATATGCAAATTATCCCTTTAACATTAGCATGTGTATTTTAAGGCTGAATACCTGTATGCAAAGTTTGTAAGCGGGAAAGAATGAGTCGATTTGCATGGTTTGTGATCTGACCCAGATAGGGGTACATTTTTGGTCCTTGCTAAAACAGAAACTTTCAACCTAACCAGCTTCCATGTCTTTTCTTGTTACTTTTTTTTTTTTCAAAAAACCAAAAACATTTTTTTTGTTTTTTTGTTGATGTTTTTTTTTTTTTGCAATAGTTTTGCATATGGTCCATTATTTTAAAGCATACCTGAAGTGAGAGGGATACGGGGGCTGACATATTTAGTTCTTTTTAAAGTTGACCTAAACTCAAAACTTCCTCTCTGCTCTGAAAGATAAGCAATAGCATAATAACCTTTAAAGAAAAGCATGTCTTTGTCACAGCTTACTCTACTCCTACAATATATCTGCAGTGTGTCTACTTCCTGCTTTCATGGAAGCAGACAAAGGGTTAATATTCTGTGATTGCATATTGGCTGGGTCTGCCAAGACTGCTGAATTTCTGTGCGGACACAATTGAGAGCTCAAATTACACGTGTGATTACTTACAAATTAAGGGGAATTAGACAGGCTCTTCTCTCTAAAAACACACAGGTTTCATTTTGCTCAGTTTTCCCTGTGTCCTGTGCAAGAGTACAGGTCCACTTTAAATAATGATGGTTGCCTGGCAGTCCTGATGAACTTTATGGCATCAGAAGCAGGGTCTGAATCATACACCTGAAACTAGCATGTGGGTAATCTAGCCTTCATATTTCTCCTTCTTCAGGTGCCCTTTAAAAAAACGGGTGAATTTCTGGAACCTCTGTTACATTTAAGCAAAGCAATGACTACATTAGAAATGAAAGCCATCCTGTCCCTTGCTGCCAGAAGAGTGGTAGTTGCTTCCCCAGCACAAAGAAGATCACCTGACTCCACAGACCTCCTCCCTGTGCTAAGGGAATGTAACCCTTTATGGCTAGCACTGCAGCTCCAGTTCCACCCTTTTTAAAAACCCTGTTCTGCCTGTAATAGGAAATAATTTCTCACTCCATTTTCATTCATCTCCTCATAGAAAGACACGGAATGGTGTAGGAAGGGTTAAATGCTTTTTTTTACAGACCAAGAAGGGATAGGGAGATGATTAGCGCAGTTGTAGAGTTGGAGTTGGCCAAGTGCAAAAGCCCAAAAGCAGCAGTCTGTGATACACCCATCTGCAAAATATGTGATGTACATACATGGGCACATACATGGTTAAGAGGCAGAGGCCCATTTTAACTTGACAGAGATGTGTTAGACTTTTGCTAACTCAGTTTAGATTTTTACAGAAAACAAAATTCTCTGTCAGGAACATCATTAGACATTCCTTAAAGTGGATCTGAGATAAACTTTTACTCATTGCATAATTGTGTTCCTTTCATATAGTTTATAGGGCATTCCTCAAGCCAAATACTTTTTTTTGTTTTGTTTTAATACTCTAATTCCCTATAAACTAAACAAGTCTCGTCCACAGCTTTTTCACAGTGCCTTGGCACTGTAGCAAGGGCTTATGGGAGCTCAGACTGGGCAGGAGGAGGAGGTTACTAGCCAGAGATTTCAGAGGCAGACGGGAGAAGGGAGGGGACTGAATTTACACACAGGCAAGCTGATAGCATCTCCCGCCCTCAGCCTGTGACAATGTGACAAACAGAACATGGCTGCCCTCGTATCACAGGAATAAATATTCATAAACTGTTAAAGCTGTTTGCAGATAGATATGCTGTGTAATCTAAACTTTAGATAAAATAAATAGACAAGTTACTTGTTATAGTTAGTTTTTCATCTCGGATCCGCTTTAAAGAGAACCCGAGGTGGGTTTGAAGAATATTATCTGCATACAGAGGCTGGATCTGCCTATACAACCCAGCCTCTGTTGCTATCCCAAACCCCCCTAAGGTCCCCCTGCACTCTGCAATCCCTTATAAATCACAGCCATGCTGCTGACAAACAGCTTGTCAGAGCTGGCTGTGTTTATCTCTATAGTGTCAGTCTGCTGCTCTCCCCGCCTCCTGCAGAACTCCAGTCCCCGCCTGCATCCCTTCCCTCCCTGCTGATTGGAGGGAAGGGACGGGGGCAGGGACCGGAGCTATGCAGGAGGCGGGGGAGCAGCTGAGACTGACACTACAGATTTAAACACAGCCTCACAGCACGGCTGTGATTTATGAGGGATTGCAAAGTGCAGGAGGACCTTAGTGGGGTTTGGGATAGCAACAGAGGCTGAGCTGTATAGGCAGATCCAGCCTCTGTATGCAGATAACATTCTTTAAACACACCTCGGGTTCTCTTTAAGGCTTCTGGAGCCAGGGATCTGCTTTCCAGAAAGGAGATAAAAAAACATAGAGATTTCAGGAGCCCTGTATAGTGCAGCGTGTTAATAAAGAATAAAGCCCCATACAGATGCTCAACAGCGGTCTTTTATGCAGCACAATTATCTAACAACTTTTGTTGTGAAACAAGTTGAAACAGCCAAAAAAAAAGTTGCTTGCTATTATTCATACAATTGATAAGACGTCAATCCAACTGTTGGATTGACGTATTATCAGTCTTATCAGTTGTGTGAACAATAGCAATCAACTTTTTTGGGTTGTTTCACAACAAAAGTTGTTTGATAATTGTGCTGCATAAAAGACCGCTGTTGAGCGTGTGCTTTCACAACTTTTGTTGTGAAACAAGTTGAAACACCTAAAAAAAGTGTCTTGCTATTGTTCAAAGAGCTGATAAGAAGTCAATCCAACAGTTAGATTGACTTCTTATCAGTCTTGTCAGCTCTTTGAACAATAGCAAAAGACTTTTTTTAGGTGTTTCAACTTGTTTCACAACAAAAGTTGTAAAAAGCACAAAAGACCGCTGTTGAGGGTGTGTATGCGGCTTTACGTTACAAACTCTAAACACCCCTCTTTTTTGTCAACAAAGTCAAGTAAGCCAGATAAGAAGAGGTACTCCTTAAATGTGCCTAAACCCCAAATTAACAAATACCTCCCAACCATGACCGTTATTGAAAACAAATTATATGAAAAAATGGAAGATAGAACGCTACAATCTAGTAACCCAGGGGACATAAGGCAGTGAGTAAACTGAATATCAGGGTCAGGAGCTCCTGTGTCAGTTTCTCTAAGCAGTATGGCTTGTTCAGTTAGTTAAGGGAATATCCTGGGCTAGATTATATGCTTGAAATGGGCCCTTAGGCTAGGTTCACAGTGGTCAGTTGCATAACGCACATGGTATAATGAGTGTAAATTGCAATGGAGATCGGACATAGACTTTAACCTCTCTGGCAGTAATCCCGAGCTACGCTTGGGCTAGCCGCCGGGAAGTCTATGCAGAGTATAGCATGCAGCCAGCGTTTTTACTCACCTCCTGGGGGATCCAGACATCGGTAGACGTTTTCCTTCCTGTCCTCTGAATCACTCTGGTGAGATCGCCGTCATTGGTCTCACTACAGAGTTACAGCACCAGCCGGAGGACGGAGAATTGCAGTGCTGGAGCCCAGGGAGGTGAGTGAGAGCAGGGGCTGCTGCAGGCATTCCTGATTTTAGTGTCTGAAACCTTTTAAAAAGACCCTAAAATTCGAAAATAATCATCCCGCCAGGGGGGGTTATTACAAAGCCTGCATACAGCGAGTTAGTGAGCTCTAGAGCAGGGCGGAGCTGAGCGAGAGGGGCGCATGGCCTGGATGTATGTAAAGTGATCCCAGGTCAGTAAGGATAGGTCGAAGGGGGTCAAAAAGGGACAGAGGCAGGCAGGTAGGCTGCTAGCCTCTGTAAGTGTAGCAGAAAGGGCCTGGAGACTTTACAATGTAACAAAGTTGTTACATTGTAATAACTTTGTTACATTGTAACTGATAGAACATTTCCGAGGCTATTTCGAGGGATCATTTATTTAAAGGGACAGGTAAGTATTAATGGTTAATTAAGAATATTAAAGGACTTTTTTCGTGGTTATGTTTTTTGTTCAATTAAAATACTTTTTCTAAGTGTTTGTGTTTATTTACTTTTAACTCTTAAAGGAAATGGGTAAGGGGTACAAGTACCTCTATACTCATTTCTCCTGGGAGGGGGGGTGGGCATCTGGGGGACCCCTTTTTAAAGGGGACTCCCAGATTCCACCATGAACCCCCCCCCCCCAGGAAATTGCGGCCTCCACCGCCCATCGGAGGTGGAGAAGAGCCCCTTGTCCTTGGATTGGACAAGGGCTCGGAGGGGGAGGGGAAAGCTTGGCTGCCCCTCCCCTTCCGAGACCCCCCAATCCATGGACCATGCGGGCTGGTATAGTCAGGGTGCGGAGCCCCACGCGGCCGGTGCTCCGCATTCTGGCTATCCCAGGCTGCATGGGGGACAAGGGGTTAAAGAGGTCTGGGGGGGGGGACCCCACGTCGTTTTTTTTTTTTATATTTCCCACACTCAGAACGAAGTAAGTAAAACTCTTCCCACTTGGGGGAATCTATGAAAATAATACACTATTGTTACCTGTGCAAAAAAAACTGACATTTTCCGCATTTAAAAGACATTTTCGCCCTTGAAACTTAAAAATCGTTTTTCTCAAAAACTATAAGGTCTTTTTGAAAAAATTTTTTTCCTCTTATTCCCACTGATCCCCTTAATATACCCTGGGAATTTGGTGTTCCTAAACTTTAAGCAGGCTTTGCTATTAACCGTTAAAGTCGGCGGGTTTTTAAATGTTTACATTTTTCCTTTGAAACTTTAACATCGATTTTCTCAAAAACTATAAGGTCTTTTTGAAAAAAAAAATTTTCCTCTTATTCCTTCTGATCTCCTTAATATATTCTCCAAATTTGAGGCTCTTAGCATTTAAGGGGGCTTTGCTATTAACCCTTAAATTCGGCGGCTACCTAACATTGATCCATGCGTCAACTTTTCCGCTTCGGGAGCATGGCCATACGCATTAATTTCGTAATACCCGTTGCAATGCGAAAATTATGCTTACGCGAAATTTCGCGAAATCCTTCTTCATTACGATTATGTACTTACGCCCATAAACGTAATTACACTAATTACGCGAAATTTCGCGAAATCGTAATTACGCCATTACGCTCATCTCTACCTGCACGCGTTGCGGCGTGTCATCGGGAAACTCCGGTGCGACGCTGAGTAGCGGCGGTAGTAGTTAATTACCCTGAAGGGGAAACGGCGATTCCCGACGATAAAATGCGCCGGGATGCGTCGTACCGCAACGTATCGAAACGCAGCGTCGGGTGTAAAAGGTAAAAGGAAAGTCTATGGACTTTCCTTTTACCTTGGTTAACGCAAAGTATAGACTTTGCGTTAAAACGCCAGAAGTGGGCTCTGGTGTGAAAGAGCCCTAACTGAAAGTTATAACTGATTTTCAAAGTCCCATGTTTTCCTATAACACCTTTCACACTTAGGGCTGGTTCACATGGACGTCTGCGTGGCGTCGCGTTTGGGGGCGTTGCGGCGGCTGCGCAGTCAGGCTTTCAGTAGCCTTCACGGCGCGTTCCAATGCGGTTGCGTTTTTTCTTCCCCTAGGGGGACATTAGCCATCGCGGTTGGCCGCCCCCTGGAAGCTACATGTGACTTCCAGGGGCAGCTCGAATGCTAGCGAAAATCGGGCCCCAAAGCCGCGTTCGTGTAAACGCGTACAAAAGCTCGGTGTAGACGCTCCTATTCATTTCAATGGGAACGTTTACCACGACGTTCCGAACGCTTGCGGTAAACGCTCCGCAAGCATCCATCTGAACCAGCCCTTAACGCGTTTTAACTGAAATCTTCTTCCCCATGCACTGCAATGGGAAAAACGTGCACTAACGCGTACTAACACATACCAACTGATTAAGTGTAAATGGGCCCTAACAAAGCTGCACATACCAGGAGGAGGAGAGATGAAACTTGACCTTATGTCTGCCGCTATTACCAGGGAGACTGTGAGTGGATCTGGATGTTGGGACCTCTGCTCCTCTTACTACAATCATCATTATCTGCATCCTGGACAGTACAAACCCTGGCTGCCCGGCCAGCGTTAAATCATTCTGATTATCAGCATATATGTAGTCACTTACAGTATATGCTGATTATTCAGTAGTGCAGAACAGCCAGTTGTCATACTGTCCAGGATAGGATAATGATGGCAGCTGCAGTGACAGGAGCAGAGCCACTGTACAACACGAGTTACATGATAAGCTGACTTGCCTCTAGTTCCTGTGTCTCTGGCTGCCCTCAAGATTGCTGTACTTCAATCTCTGCTTCCCATATGCTCCATCTCACTCCCTCCTCTCTTCTTGCTTTTTCCTTTTCCCCGTGGTGAGACATATATCCCTCATTCATTCTCCCTCTTGTGACTCCCACTTTCCAGTATTTCTCCCTCCTCTCATATCTCTCTCTACCTTTTTTTTTCTCCACTGCTCTCCCCTCTCTTACTTTTTTCTGTCTTAAAGTTAAGTTAAAATAATTGGCCCTGTATTATTAAGAGTATGTAATGTATCCCTACCTCCTCCTGTGTCGCGGGCAGACTTCGGACAGCAGTGGGGGGATGGGTGTGCATGCTGGTGGGTCCTGACTGTGCGCATGCTCAAAGGAGCTCACAATCTAATCCCACATACTCATAGTCTAATGTTCTACCATATCCTATATAATAAAACCTAACTGTCCCTGCGTCGTCCACTTTCCCTGTCCGTCCGTCCGAAGCTTTTTTGTACTGTGCATGCGCACAGTACAGACAGCCATTGGGACGGGAGGTCGGGCCAGGGAACAGGGCGGCCATGTGTTCGCGGCGGGCGGGTGCGCTCGCGGCAGGTGGGTGCACGCGCGGCGGGCATGCGCTCGAGCTCTAAGTGGCGGCGGGAATTTAACTACCTAGAGCCCGTTTTTAAACGGGCTGAGGTAGCCTAGTTATTATGTTTTTATATAGCACTGACATCTTCTGCAGCACTTTACAGAGTACATAGTCATGTCACTGGCTCTCCTCAGAAGAGCTCACAATCTAATCCTAGCATAGTGATAGTCTAATGTCCTACCATATTATTATTATGTATTTATGTACTGTAGCAGTGACATCCTCTGCAGCACTTTACAGTGTACACTTTACAGTCACCGACTGTCCTCAGAGAAGCTCACAATCTAATCCTACTATAGTCATAGTATCACTAGTGAAACCTTGCCGCAATACGTGTATTTTTCTGGTGAAATGCTGCTGAATATGGATTATTTTCCCCACCCCACATTGCAATTATTTTCTGGTGAAATTGTGAGTTTTTTCATGGGGAGGTGCCACGGGGGTGGGGGGGGTGGGAAGCACAGGTTTTCTCGCCTGGAGTGACAAAATGGCTAGAGGCGCCCCTGGGTTTCACCACAATATCAGCCATACAGAGCCCCCTAATGATCAGTTTGGGAAAAGGAATAGATTTCTCATGGGAAAGAGGGTATCAGCTACTGTTTGGGATGAAGTTCAATTCTTGGTCATGGTTTCTCTGTGTCTGGAGGTTGCAAGAATCAGAGAGTGATTAGTATAATGTGGAAAGGAATTACATAGGAAAGGATGAGCTAACAAGAAGTCCTGAATAGATAGAAAGAATACACAACGATTTCTGTAGCTCTGGCACTATGCGACCAGTTCCAGTTTCCATCAAAATTCCTCTTAGATTACTTTAACTGTGCTAGTCTCAGGCATACAAAGGATCAGTGTACAAACACAGTTCTATGCAACATGCCCCAAATAGGTCAATGTGATCACTTTTGTCATTACAGTTCACTCTTACAGATTCCATAAAACTTGCACAAGAAACACATGAATGTAAGCAAATGGCAGCTCACCTCCTCCTTACATTTTGTCACCGTCAGCCATGGGCTGCTTTGCCTCTCCAGAAATCTGGGACAGCTTGATCTCAGCAGGGAGTGCATCCAAGCTGTATGATAGCATTGCATTCCTAGCAGAGGACATAAAAGACAAACAACATACTAATACCAACACACAACACAAACCAAAGAAGCCAAACGATTGCCCAGGTCACAGGCAGCCCCGCCCACTTCAGAGGTGGATGGTGATACAGTCACAGTGTCTAGTAATGATGGCAAACTGACCTCCATTCTAAAGTGTCTCAGGATCAGAGTGCGTAACCAGACAGTTAATAGAAACTCCTACATTATTTGAGCTACCGTAATTCCAATGTGATATAATAAGCTCCCCATAAAGACATAAAGCAGAGTAATGAGGACAGCACGGGATGCGCTGGAAATGAGATAAAACAGTTTGCCTTAAATTAAAGATTATAAAAATAGCCAACTGTCAGACACAATGTGAAAACTATTAAATAGACATTTGACTTGCAAGAGCAGCTGAGCTGAGCATTTACTAGAAGACTCTAAGTCATATAGTACAATGTGACATAGGGGCATATTGATCAGACTTTAAAGTAAAAGCCTAAAGCTACAAAGTAGGCACTCTTTTGACTGAAAATTAAACATCCACACATCATACTTACCTCCCATTTAGTCTCTCGCTCCTATACCGAGTCCTGTTTGTCTGCTGTGATCAATGAAATTCTCAGTCCTCCATTTTAAACATGGTGATGACCTCATAACAGCATCCAGGTCAGCACACTAATATTTTTTCCTGGTTTGGGACAAATCTTTTTGTAAACCACAAAAGTAATATTTATTGGCCCTGATGCATACATTTGTCATGATGACCATAAATGGTCAATTAAGTCACTGACAGAATCCCAGCACATGTATAAATGTATGGTCAGCTGGTGCCAAAATATAAAACAAAAAGATATGGAACTTGCAGCTTGTGAAGGAAGACTTCAATCCGGTAATATACGGCTGAAGAGGGAGTAATGTGGCTCCTGGACTGAAGCCCCCCTAAAAGAACAATCAAGAAGAAAATATAGAAGAAGAGAACATTTATTTTAAAAGCCCTGTTATATGAAAAAGTTTGCAGGAGGCGTTTATAGGTGGTGTTAGTATTGATAGGACAGCAACACTGTTTGCAGCAATAATAAGTGGCTGGACTTAGCTGTGAACACAACCTACAGTCATGTGCATTCTGGCAACAGTTTGTCTCTCACACAATGAATACTCAGTGGAACCAAAGCAAAAGCAACCCACAAATCAAGTACAGGACCCACATTTATTCATGTGACCAATGTCTACACAGCATGGCTATGGGAAAGATGTCAATTAGCCCTAGGGCCCGTTTCCACTAGAGCGAATCCGCATGCGTTGTCTGCATGCGGATTCGCATAACCAATACAAGTGGATGAGACTGTTTCCACTTGTCAGTTTTTTGGTGCGTTTTTCTGTGCAGGATTTTTCTGCACGGTAGGGCCTGCAGAATTCGCCTGCATGAGGAATGCAGGCGATTCGCAGGCTATGTATTTAATAGGGAAAATGCACATGCGTTTTTTGCCGCGATTTCGCGTGCGAATTCGCACGAAAACTAATGCAAATTGAACCAGGCAGTGACATGGTTAAATTCGCATATACCCTGCCTATGCGAAATCGCGGCAAAAAACGCACGCGGAATCGCATCCGCATGCGATTTCGTCAGCGGTGGAATCCCGGTGATTCGCACCACACTAGTGGAAACGGGCCCGACTTTATATAGCACTTCCCTCACTCTCTCTTCTATATCGTCTTTCTTTCTCGCCTTGTCTCTATGTAGCCGCCCTCCCCCGCCCATCCTTTACCTTGCCTCTCACCTTCTCCAACCAACTTGTCTCTCTCCTCTCCACACCCCTACATCTTGCCCCATCTCTTTCCTCCATTCTGCCTATATCACCAGAAGATGGATTTGAGAATCCCCGGTGACGTGATCTAATGAATGAGCGTTCTCTGATCCATCTTCCTACTGAGGGAACACACAACAGCACATGATGGGCATAAACAAGAGTTCAAACGATCACGACACTTTGCGCAGGAGTCGTCAGGGTTCTTAAAGATGCAATCTACTGTGACATCATAATCAGGGTGCGTCGCAAAACACTGTTAGTGTAATTGCAGAAACAATCACTCATTGCACAAGATATTGCACAAAAAGTCACGTCATCGGTATGTGCCGTAACTGTGTTCAAGCTTTATCCCTGTCCCCAGGGCCGAGGCAGAGGCGAGAGAGGCTCCAGCCTCAGGGCGCAGTGTAGGAGGGGGCGCACAACTCACTCAGCTATCATTCCTCTATTGTGTTTGAAGCAGAGAGAAATAAGAAAAGGGGATACATGGCAGTGACTGCAAGCCAGATAGCTAGAGATTACGGTGTTGGGGGCCCTGGGGAGCCTCATAGTCCAACAGCAATCAGTGTGTGAGGGCTGGGGTGGGAGGGATGGAGAGGCGCACTTTGGTGTCTCAGCCTTGGGAGCTGGAGGACCTTGTCCCGGCTCTGCCTGTCCCCATATCACTTCTAGCATTGTCTCTTTGGATATCCTCTTTTTTTCCCTCTGTTGTCTCTCCCTGATTTTTCTGGATTTTTGAGGATTCTCAAAATATAAGCCCTACTCCAAAAATAAGCCCTTGTTACAGTTCATAAAAATCTATCAAAATAGTGTCCAGGCAGGTAAGGTATACATGTAAGTAAAATCAATTGGCAATATAATGCAGGTAGACCCTTCACCAATGATAGCAGACACCCCTCTAAACAATTTGTGCTCTCAAAAGACCCCACAAGATCAAAAACAATAAGGGTTGGCAAGGGCTGGACTCTTAATAAATGTAGATAGTTGTACATGGAAAAAGGAAATGAAGTATTGAGAAATTCATGTTGGCATTAAGGGTTTGGAGAGTTATGAAGATGACATGACTATATGTTGATTTATTTTTTTCGTTCAAAAATACATGTAGATTGTTGTTCAAAAATAAGACTTCCCCTGAAAATAAGCCCTAACACATCTTTTGGAGCAAAAATTAATACAAGACCCTGTTATATTTTTGGGGCAACATAGTATTAAGTTATCACCGCATTAACATCCTTTCTTATTTTTTCCATAACAAAAGTTGGATGGAGTGAGTATATGATGTCTCCCACGATGCATCATTTCTGAATATGCAAATTATCCCTTGCTGTTCCTGTAAGCTAGCCACACCTCCAGAACTGCTGGAATGCAGTGATCAGGGCCGGCGCTACCATTAAGGCAAAGGAGGCAGCTGCCCCAGGGCCCCAGAGCTTGTAGGGGCCCCCAGTGGCTACAAGAGGAAAAAAAAAATTCAAATCGGCCTTATAGTTTTTGAGAAAATCGATTTTAAAGTTTTAAAGGAAAAAAAAAACACATTTAAAAACCTGCCGACTTTAATGGTTAATAGCAAATCTACCTTAAATGCTAGAAACCCTAAATTTGCAGGATATGTTAATGAGATCATTAGGAATAAGAGGAAAAAACAATTTTTCAAAAAGACCTTATAGTTTTTGAGAAAATCGATTTTAAAGTTTAGAAGGAAAAAAGTATAGTTTTAAATGCGGTAAATGTAACTTTTAGTAGCAAACCTAACGGTAGTGTCATTTTACATGTATCAAACGAAAGCGCAATCAATTTCCTGATGGGGTTTCCAGGGGGTCTATACGCAGCCGCAGCACTTTGGCCAGGGATCGCTATACAGCGCAATATGGCTGTATGAAGATCCCTGTCATTTTTTCCTATTTCCCCAATTTTTTTTTTTATGTTTAGAGTGTGGGAATTTAAAAAAAAAAAATTATGTGGGGTTCCCCCTCCTGAAACTTTTTAACCCCCTTGTCCCCCATGCAGGCTGGGATAGCGAGAATGTGGAGCTCTGACCGATTGGGACTTCACACCCTGACTATACCAGCTGCGAAAAAGGTCCCCTAATGCCGATTTTTGTTCCGGGGTATATGTTGGGGGGGCCCCCCAGGTTTATTCTGCCCTAGGGCCCCATTGTTGCTTAAACCGGCCCTGGCAGTGATGTGTCAGCTTGTTCATTGTACAGAGCCACAATAATGCAACATGCATACAGACTGTTTCGGATTGGTTGATGCTCATCAGTGCATGGCATGTATTGATGTGGCTCTATGGAGTAGGACTTGAAACACACGGGCCCATGTGCAATTAACTTTTTCTCCTGACTTTTCTCCTAGGTGATATTTTTAAACTTGTCAATAGGGATGCTCATTTGGATTTCACGGAATTGAAATTTCCGAATTTCCGATCGGAAATCGGGAAACAGAAATCGGATTTCTGCAGAAATACTGAATTACTGCAATTCGGTAAATTTAGTCCAATCATAGAACTCAAAATCAATGGACCAATCAGAGAATGCAGAAACAGCTCAGAAGTATTTGGCCAATCAGAGAATGCAAAAAATGACAAAAAAACCCACTACTCCGAAGTCGGAAATCCAAACTCGGAACTCGGAAATCGGATTTCTTTAGAAATACTGCATTACCACAACTCGGTAATTTTAGCCCAATCACAGAACTCGGAAGTATTTGACCAATCAGAGAATGCTAAAAATGACCCCAAAAGACACACTACTCAGAAATCGGAAATCCGAACTTAGAAACCGATCGGAAATCCGTGGAATCGGTAATCGGGATTGGCGGAAATCGGAATTTCTGTGGAATCGGAAATCGACATTTCCGACCAGTTGTCAATAAAATGCCCTTTAAGCCACCAGAAAGCAAAAAAAATTCTTAATTTTGATAGTACTTTTTCACCTACTTTTTGGTATTTTTTTTTGTTGAAAAGTGCTCGAAAATGAACAATTTACTCCTAGAAGAAAACTAAGGTGAAAAAGGGTATCGCATATGGCTCCCAGAGTTACAGACTACCCAGCAAGCTCATGGTGAAGCAGAACTCATTGGAGTGTGTAAGGGGCTACAAAGGACCAAGAAGCCCTCTTAAAGAGACACTGAAGTGAGAATAATTCTCACTTCAGAGCTCATAGTTAGCAGGGGCACATGTGCCCCTGCTAAAACGCCGCTATCCCGCGTCTAAACGGGGGTCCCTTCACCCCCAAACCCCCCCCCTGCAAAATCAACGACCAAATTGGTTGTAAATTTTGCTCTTCCTGGAGGCAGGGCTAACGGCTGCAGCCCTGCCTCTCAGCCCGTCTATCAGACGCGCATCGCCGCCTCTCCCCCGCCCCTCTCAGTGAAAGAAGACTGAGAGGGGCGGAGGTACGCATCTGATAGACGCGCGGGAGGCAGGGCTGCAGCCGTTAGCCCTGCCCCAATGCGTAAGTGATTCCGCGATGTACGGAGGGGATCTGGGGGTGAAGGGACCCCCGTTAAGCCGCGGGATAGCGGCGTTTTAGCAGGGGCACACATGCCCCTGCTATCTATGAGGTCTGAAGCGAGATTTATTCTCGCTTCAGACTCTCTTTAAGTTAAGCAAAACAAAAGTTTGCCTTCTTAAAACAGAAGAAATGTGCTTTTACATTCAGTAAGAGGGCTTTTTGGCCCTTTGTAGCCCCTTACACACTCTAATGAGTTCTGGTTCACCATGATCTTGCTGGGTAGTATGTAATTATTTTTTCCATAGTACAGTACATGCTGTTTGGCACAGAGCTGATCAAGAATTTACTTGTTTCAGGTGACAGAACTTTAAAATTAGTTATATATGATTTTTACTATGCTGGTTTAAAAAGTATGAATAATGTATTCAGTGTATTCCTTCCTCCGATACAGGGGACTATCCTTCAGATCAGGTGTTTTGTGGCTACACTTGTTATGGATGTAAAGATCATGATGGCCACACTTGTTTTATGACCCATGTGAGATGGGCCCCAAGGGCATGAAGGGCAAAAAGGGAAGGCAGGGGAAGGGGTGGTAACATTGGGGGCCCCATCAATATTCACTGGGGTTCCCCATGAATTGTAGTTACGCCACTGCTTCTATTGGGTTAAGAAACACCACAGCTGTGAAACAGCCCTCATCCAAGTCTGCAACAACCTGCTCATGGCAAGGGACAGAGGGGAATGCTCCATCCTAATCCTGTTGGATCTCTCAGCGGCTTTTGATAGTTGACCATGAAATCCTGCTTAACAGACTGCAGGAGTACTGTGGCATCAGTGGATCAGTCCTCCAGTGGTTCAGATCATTCCTGACTAACAGAACACAGAGAGTATCCCTAGGTCCCATAATGTCCAAACCTGCACCTCTACAATTCGGAGTGCCACAAGGATCAATCCTATCCCCTCTGCTGTTTGCAATCTACATGTTGCCACTCGGTACACTTATCCTACGTCATGGCCTGACGTACCACTGCTACGCCGATGACCTGTCCTTCAAACCTGGTGGAACAGACTCTACCCCAAAAATAAACTCTTGCTTAGCTGAGCTACAGGCATGGATGAATGATAACTGGTTGAAACTGAATGCTGACAAAACTGAGGTCCTGTTTGTCCAAAGCCAACACTCGCCATCAAAACAGCTCTATCCTAAAGCAACACTAATCAGGATTGGGAATTCAGACATAAACAGCTCCAACCCTGTGCACAGCCTTGGAGTACTAATCGATGGGGAATTGAGTTTCAGTAACCAAATTTCATCTGTAGTTAAATCTTCCTTCTTTCATCTGAAGAACATTGCAAAGATTAAACATCTGATTCCCCCAGAGGATCTTCCAACCCTAGTCCACGCCTTCATCACATCATGGCTGGACTACTGCAATGCCCTTTATGCTGGCCTCTCTAAAAAGGACCTGCGTCGCCTGCAATTAGTGCAGAACGCTGCTGCCAGATTGCTAACAAACCAGCCTCGCCACTGTCACATTACACCGATCCTTCGCTCACTGCACTGGCTACCAGTAGAATGGAGAATACTCTTCAAGATTGGACTGCTGACATTCAAATCCCTGCACAATCTGGGCCCTGGATACATGAAGGACCTGCTGAAGCTGCACCACACCTCTCACAACCTCAGATCAGCAAGTTCTATAAACTTGGTCACTCCCAGAGTGCACCTCAAAAAATCTGGAGATAGAGCCTTCTGTCATGCTGCCCCTACTCTTTGGAACTCCCTGCCACACCCAGTAAAGACAGCACCATCCCTGGAGCTATTCAAATCCAGACAGAAAAGCCACCTGTTTAGCCTGGCATTTCCAGACTTATAAAATTCTTCCTCTGTACCACGATGGTCGGAGCCATGCTTATGCGCTTTGAGTCCCATGGGAGAAAAGCGCTTTACAAATGTTATTTGTTGTTGTTGTTGTTGTTGTTGTATTGGGTACTTAAACTTACCGCAATCCATTTTTTATAGTGGTTGTAGATTAAAATATCAACTATATAAATATAACAAAAATCTAACTGATTATGTTTTTGTTAATTAAAGCAAAAGGGAATGTTTTGAAAAGATTCATGCAATTATGGAACACTCCCTGACAAATCTAGATATATTGTATGCATGTCCTGAAGCAAAAAAAAAATATGTATGCTATAATGAATTGTATGTGTAGTGCAGCTTAGAAATAGAACATTAGTAACAAAGAAAAAAGTCTTCAGTTATACAGCTTTTTTTCATAACATTGCACCATTCTCTAATATTTGCAGTTTACAAACTATAAAACAGAGCAGAGCTAATGACCTTTTGAACTTTCCTGCAGATAAAAACATTTAATAAACAATAAACTGTGAGAGACAGGTTGAGATAAGTGCTTCAGAAAATGGCATTGCTCTCTGACTAAATTAGTCAGAGTGCTCAGAGAAGCTCTTTAACATAGATAGCAAATGAAGTTTCTTAATTCTTCCTGTACTGGAAACAATATGAGACTCATATCTGTACTATGAATGTTCTGTTTCTTAGCTGTACTACACATAAAAATCATATCATATGTTTAATTTCACTTTAGATTCCCTTTAACATAATCTTCACTAAAGGGGTACAATAATATAGAGAAATACTGTTGTAAAGCGCTATGTCATATGCAGCCACTGCATAAATAAAGATTGTTATCAGATAAATCGGATAATAAAATCCACTCTTGACCTTAACCGAAAGGCCAAAAGGCCAATATAACAGTAAAGGCATAGGCAGGCAGCGTTTATATGTAAGACTTGTCAGAAGTGGAGACAGCAGTGACTATCTAGAAAATATAGTCTAGGAAAAAGACATTTGATCCTCCCCGCTAGACCACTTAGTGCTGGGAGAGGCACCCTTATCCTGAGGAGGACTGTCATCATATACCCTATTGAAAATATCATTCCCTGCACAAGTATTGGCAGTACAGAACAGACTTCCTTTGTATTCTGTAATCCCCCGACTCCTCTGTTTCACTGTATACACTTGTGCTAATACTCCCTGTATGTCTACAGAATTATTCTTCCTACCCCCTCCCCCTCAGGGCCTCATCATGCAAGTTAAGTTCTGCTCTCTGCCCCCCGCAGTGAGTTGGCAGCCCAAGCTCTGCTGACAGATGAGCCTCGCTGCTGTCTGCAGATAGGACCTGTGTGATGGATACTTTTCCTGTGAATATTATGGTTGCAAATTAGCATCTTTATGGAGGTAGAAGTGTCTGTTTGTATTCTCCTAGTCAATGTCTGCAAGGACTGAACTCCATCTGCTGCAGAGAACCTGGTGGGAGAAGAATTATTTTAGCAAATCCGATTGGTCCACACATCTGCTGTTTTTTGCTTATTGCTGGACGTCTGTAGCTAGCTCCCCATTATGGTAATACATAAGTAATGTTTATACTCTGATAATCCCTTGTAAATTATATGCTGTTAACAGACAGCTGTGACATCATCACTTCCATATTCAGCATTTAAAATTCCTGTGTAATGCAGAGAACCATATACATATGTCCTATTCTGCTGTAGATGTAAACACTAGGCTATCACATATGCTGCTGTTAAATTCCCGTATCTTAGATGGCACTCTTGTAACGTAAATATGGTGCATAACTTACACAAAATATTAGTCGTGTAAATGAAAATGTTAATCCTATTCTATACATTAGTACATAGCTTCAGCATATAACGATGCTGTGCAATCGCAGATTGCTTACTGCCTTCAAATTGTTAAAGTGGACCTTATGCATGCTTTGCTATGGTAATGTGCATATTGCAATAGTAACACATGGTACACTACTTGTGTAAGTGGCATACCACACCCATTACCATAGCAATGCACACGTTACCCCAGGCGCTGCTCCTCTAGGGTTAGTACCGGTAAAACCATGCCCTGCCTGTGCACAGCCAGTTTACCAGCGCTTTGTGCATTAGGCCCCTTGTCCCTTCTCAACAGTAGCATTTTTCAGCCTTTGTCCCCTTCTTCTGTTGCCAGAAAGAATTTGACCGATCCAATTTACTTTTTTTTCCTAAGTTTTCCCCTAGGTTATATCTTCACATTAAAGATAAAATGCTTTTTAAGCTGCCAGCAAGCAAGAAAATACTCGGAATAATTTTGACAGTACTTTTTCACCTACTTTTTGATACTTTTTCAACTGCAATAAACAGAAGATGAACAATTATCTCCAAGGAGGAAACTTAAGAGAAAAGGTCAATTGAATTGGACCAGATTTTTTTTCACATAGGTTTCTCTTGTGTGAACACGGAAGAAGCCACATCATTTTCCAGAAATTCTCTGAACACTTCCAGACCTCTGAAACCTGGGAAAATGTTACATAGAATTAGCTAATACCAGTTTCACTCTCTTCCCCAAGATACATCGTCCACCATTGGGCCAGGCAGACAGGGAGCTGCAGCCAATTAGGCTCTGGTCAGCATTGTCCTGACTCCTGTGCCTGCCATACTTCTCTCTGTGATTCTTCATTTAGACATAGACAAAACCAGGACCCATGAGGTCTACCTGGACTGGTAATAATGTAGGTATCTTTTAAAGAAAATCTGTAATGAAAAAAACTCCCCCTCCCCTGGGGGTACTCACCTCGGGTGGGGGATGCCTCCGGATCCTATTGAGGCTTCCCCTGTCCTCCTCGGTCCCCCGCGGCAGAGAAAATCCTCCCGGAGCGGCGGCGATGTAAATATTTACCTTTTGGCTTCAGCGCAGGCACAGTATCCACTCTTCCCACGGAGATAGGCGAAAATAGCCGATCTCCGTCGGGCCGCTCTACTGCGCAGGCGCAAGACGCCTGCGCAGTAGAGCGGACCCAACGGAGATCGGCTATTTTTGCCTATCTCCGTCAGAAGAACTGCAACAGCGCCCTGCTGGAGCCCGAAAAGGTATTATTCGCAAGATGGGGGGGGGGGGGGGGGGAGGTTACCAAGCTTTTTTTTAGAATGAAAGAAACAGGGGGAATATATCAATCACAATGTAAACTTATTCATATTACTGCGACAGTAACAGAGGATATAAACTTTGCAAGCTTAAAGAAGTTATCTTCACTGAACCCAGTGTGGAATTAAACACAACTTGTAAATTATACCCTTTAATTCATCAGCTGCAAAAGTTTTCACTACTTCTCAAACCCCCACGCTATACATAGCCACACCTTTCGATAACAGACAGATTGCTTTAAGTGGTATTAAACTCAGCATTTCTTCTTTGCTCTAAAAAATTCTCTACAGCATAAGACCTACTACCAGGAAAAAAAATTGGTAGCAGAACAGCATTCAAACAGTTAAACACATCACTCTCTTCTTCAGTGGGAAGCTTAGCTCCAAATCCAAAGTTGAGGAAGTGATTACATTATCTTGTTTAGGTGTCCTTATCAGCCAGTATTAGTAAACATTCCTAGCAGTGCCCTAGCTGAACACAAACAGAAAGTGTACACAGACACATTTTCACTGGATACATAATAATACGTAAAAAAAAGCAGCTGTGCAATAATGGCCACTTTCAGAGCTGATAAACTGTACTTTGAGAACTTGTAAACAGATGATAATACTTGTGCACAAAAGCAAATATGATAACTGTATGGGTAATAAATGATAGACAAGCATGATTTTACTGAGTGTTATGTCAGAGTTTAATCAAGCTTTAGCTGGCGGCTCTAAAGACAAGAGAAAGGGTGTGTAATGCCTTCCTGGGAGGCATGCTCTATGCATGCCAATACCCACCTTTTACAACTAAGGGGAAGCAGGAGCATATTCTATTTTTTTCTTTAAATCTTAGAAATGTATTTATAAAAAGGTACAGTTATAAAAAGTACACTAATTATATAAAGTGCACCAGAAACATTCAGTGTTTGAAAAATAAAAATCCAGACTTCAGGCTTGTAGCTGTCAGCAATTGCTGGACTGCTATGTAAACACCTGTAAATTCCTCTCCTTCCTTCTCCCCCTCTATCTTCCAGCCAAAACCTCGTCAACATTAGCCACAGCGTTAAAGGGATACTTAACTGAACAAAAAATGACCTGTTACTTACCTGGGGCTTCTTCCAGCCCCCTGAAGTCTTCCTGGTCCCTCGCAGTCACTCCGTAATTCTTGGTTCTCCCAGTGTCGCCGTCCACTGCGCATGTGCGGTGGAGGTTTTGCACCTCCTCAATCGCACTCCTGTATCACTGGAGTGTGTTGAAGAAGGCGCCGGGCACAAGGTTGCACATCCAGCATTCAGAGGGTGACACCGAGGGAACCGAGCAGCATGGGATGACTGCGCGAAGGAGCTGAAAGACTTCAGGGGGCTTGAAGAAGCCCCAGGTAAGTAGCTGGCCATTTTGTTTTTCAGTTAAAGTTTCCTTTAACATAATGGTGGTGGGTCCAGCTGCAATTCCCAAATTATGTTTTTTTTTCACTATAATAAGCCAGGCCTATAAATCCCAGTTTACAGTCAAATTGGACTGCAGTATAATTCTCCATAACAAATTAGAAGTCAACTTTCTGCTCATGTTCACCTCATGCCTAACCCTAATTCACCCCTATAGGTGCCTAACCCTGATTCCCTACCTATTGCCTAACCCATAAGTGCCTAAAAAGAAGCACCCACCCTAATGCCTAACCTTGACCCCCCTGGTAAGTTCCTAAAACTAACCAAGAAACCCGATGGTTGTTTGATAACTATAAATTTATTTTCCGTCTACAATTGGCTACAACCATTAAGTAATATGTAGTAGCTAATCGGCTTCTACGGTAGCCATATCAGGCACCCAAATTATCACTTGGCATTCTGATTATAGAAAATTAACACAGGCGACAATTAGATGCCTGCTAATCACAGCGCCCTATTCACCTGATCTGATTCAGTAGGGCTTTTTTTTATTTATGCTAATGCTTATGGGAAGAAGAATAATGGATTCCAGAAAAGTGCTATCTAGGTGTAGGTTTGTAGTTACATAGGTTCATCACAGCAGTTTGTCCTTCACTCCAAGCTCACTTGAAAGGACGAATAAATAAACAAATTTCAACAGTTCCTCACAATTTCCAAAAATAAACACTAGCAGGTACTAGATTTTTATCTTCCAAATAGCGAGCCGTTATTTCATTTATTGACACAATATTGGCTAGCGGGAAGGTTGCCAAGTTCTGTCTCATTGACTGTAAGTGCTCTATTAATTTCTATGGCACCTTGTGACCCAGATAATAACTAAAATCATATCCTGTTTTCTAATGTACCTTAAAGGAGATAGTGCATTGAGTAGTAAGAACCATTAGGGCCTATTTTCTCTGTGTGCCATTGAGTTTTCCTGTGTACATATTAAATGGATAAAAAATTGACAATAAAATATTTGAAGGAATGACTAGTCGTGTAAATATATATTATTTCTGTCTACACTTCTCTCACATTAGCTCTCCAAATACTGATGTATAAAAGGGCATTTTAATGTCTGCTTAACATCAACCACACTTCTTTTGAGAATGATTGAGGTTTAATGTTCTCAGGACCAAACAGTCACCTCATCTACTCTCATCCATGCCTCAGGCCTCATCCACCACCTTCCAACAGTCATCTGTGAAAGCGCTTCATAGCTCCTGTCATTTCTGTACATATTATACTACACAGATTCCCCTCAGGCAACAATTACAGTCATTAACTAAACTGCTGAGATCCAAAGATCCCACAGAGACCCTGGACCCAGAGGCTGCGCAGCTCATGTGTGCCTCTCCCAGCCCTGCTCCTCCTTCTAGGTTATTACTGAATACCGTAGTCACATTTGTAGAATCACAAACTAGCTAATGATAGTCATTTGTTGAATTACTGCATATCTGGGATGATTTTCTCTTGTGTACAAAATGGTATCTGGTCTATGGATCATGTACTGTGCAAAAAAATGCATTTTAACACACTTGGGCCCATATGCAATTAACTTTTTCTCCTAAGTTTTCGCCGGGTGATATTTTCACACCTTGTCAATTAAATGCCTTTTTTAAAGAGACTCTGAAGCCTCCCCAAAACACTGTTTTTACTTTACAATCTTGTTAAACATGATTTCCCTTTCTGAAACGCTGCATTCCTACAGCTGAAGTCTCAATTAAACCCCCCAAACTCCCAGGGCAAAAATTCACGACTTTCCAGGTTGTGGATTTTGCTGCCTGGGGGAGGCAGAGCTTTGGGCTGTAACTCTGCCTCCAGTCCAATCAATCTGCGCTGATTGCCACCTCTCACCTCTCAGTGAAAGAAGACTGAGAGGGGCAGGCAGAGGCGGAGATCCACGCAGATTGACAGAGCAGAGGCAGAGCTACTGCTCAAAGCTCTGCCTCTATACCAAAGCGATCCCCTAATCTTGCCCAGGGGATTTCGGGGGATTAATTGAGACTACAGCCGCGGGGATGCTGCATTTCAGGTAGGGCATTCATGCTTAACAGGATTGAGAAGTAAAAACAGTGATTTGGGGAGGCTTTAAAGTGAACCTAAAGTCAGGAAGAAAAAATGAGTTTAACTCACCTGGGGCTTCCCTCAGCCACCTGAAGCTGATCGGTGCCCACGCTGACGCCATCAGATGTCCCTGGACCGGCCGGCGGCGACTTCCGGTTTCGCCATCACCGGCCGACAGGCTGGGAACGCGAGTGATTCTTCGCGTTCCCAGCCAGAATAGCGCCCCCTATGCTGCCATTGCGGCCTCCCTATGCTGCAATAGCAGCATAGGGGGCGATATTCTGGCTGGGAACGCGAAGAATCACTCGCGTTCCCGGCCTGTCGGCTGGTGACGGCGAAACCGGAAGTCGCCGCCGGCCGGTCCAGGGACATCTGATGGAGTCAGCGTGGGTACCGATCAGCTTCAGGGGGCTGAGGGAAGCCCCAGGTGAGTTAAACTCATTTTTTCTTCCTGACTTTAGGGTCACTTTAAGCCACCAGCAAACAAGGAAATACGCAAAACAATTGTGATAGTATTTTTTCACCCACTTTTTGGTACTTTTTCAATTGTAAAGCACTGAAAAGTTATTTTAAAGAGAAGATTACAAATTATCTCCAAGGAGAAAACTCAGGAGAAAAAATGAATTGTATATGGGTCCAGGAGCCATATGGAATTTACTTTTTCTCCTATGTTTTCTCCTACATGATATTTTCACACCTTGCTAGTAAAATGCCTTTTAAACCACCAGCAAGCAAGAAAATAATTTTCTCATTACTTTTTCACCTACTTTTTAGTACCTTTTAATTTGCAGAGTACTAAAAAGTTATCTTAAAAATAAGATGAAAAATGATCTCCCGAGTCCTAGGAAAAAATTTAGGAGAAAAAAGTTAACTGCATATGGGCCCTGATGTACAAACTGGATTCATTTTTATTTTAAAGAACAAATTGGAGTTCATTTTTATTTTAAAGAACAAATTGGAGTTCATTTTTATTTTAAAGAACAAATTTAGACAAAATAATATTTATTAGTAAACTGCAAATACTTTTTGCAACCATATTAAAGTTGCAAAGCTTTCATTTTGCTTCATTTGATGCTTTTCTTAAGGGAAAAGGTTATTTTATTTTTGATTACAATCGAAAAGGATAGTGCTCCTTTTGGATTTTATTGCTATCTCCATACCTGTCTGGGATGATTTCCAAATCAAATCAAATGTGGAGTGGAGCAAGCTAGAACCTCTCTCAAGCTTTTATGTCGACGAAAATTCATATCAAGGTCATGGAATTCAAGGTAGGTCCAAAGGATAGAAAGTTGGGGAAACTAGCCCCACTAAGATCATAGAGAGAGTTAAAAACTTAAAACAGGTTCTTATACCTTAAAGGGTACATAAAGTGAATAAAATATGCCAGTTTAACCTACCTAGGGCTTCTTCCAGCCCCCTGAAGTCCTCTTCATCCCGTGCTGTAATTCTTTGCTGCTCTGTTCAGCAGCAGTGCTTTTCTGAAAGCTGGACGATTAGGCCAGTCGCGGGCTACTGCGCATGCGTAGCCCCAGTGGCGTGTCTCCTTGAGTGCACTCCCATGGCTAGGAGTGTACTGGGCTTGTGCAGTACCAATTTTATTTTTTATGATCTGTACAAGTGTAGAACACTTCCAGCCATGGGAGCACAAGCAGGAGGTGGGTGGCCCAGGGCCATGTATGCAGTTGTCAGAAGGCCACTGCCACTTATCAGAGGAGCAGGGAATGGCAATGAGGGCACTGGAAGAAGCCCCAGATATGTTAAACTGGCCAATTTTTTTTCTTTAGGTTCCCTTCAAGTTCTTAAAGGTTGCCATACATTAACAGATCATCACCCAAGTAAAAGACCTTTTTAAACGGTTTTTAATTATTTTTATACTTTTGGGCGCCTCCATCTACCAATTGCTACTTATTACACCTCTGTTGGGAGGTTGCATTTTTAGCGCATATCTTCTACCTAGGACCTATCTAACCACTGGAAGTGGACCTTCGTGGATCCTCACAAATAGAGCGGGGGCAGGGATTCAACAATACTGGTTGCAGTTCTTATGCAACCTGAAATGTGTGAGTGATTCTCTTTACATATCTTTCATGGTGTTATAATATATTGCACTACTGGCTCCTGGTGTCTTGTCTCCCCTGTGTCTTCTTGCGATCATTCCAAATCGGGGTGGGGGGTGCACCCTCACAAGTTTGCCCCAGGCAGCAAATAGGCTACAACCGGCCCTGGTCAGGCAATATTTTTTCAGGGAGACGGTGAGTGCTTACTAGCTGACATACTGTTCATTTGCTTACCTAGCACATTAAAGGACCTGCTAGAGAACATTAGAAGATATTTCTGCCATGATAAACCAATTAAAAGTCAATAACAGGTCTGAACCTGGTGGTTTTACTACAAACTGTAACAAACCCTTTCTTTAAGGAACTAAAGCCATCAATGTATTTAATGCTTTCCTGAAAGATCATCCATTCCACCAAGAATCTCTAATGTACATAATCTTGATCAGAATCACACACAATGGTCTAACATCTGGCTGTGATGATGAATACTTGCTTGGGTAATCAAAATGGAATGAATTCATAGGATAAGCACCGCCTGGAGTAAATATATAAAGTTAATAGCTAATCTGCAACCAAGCTTGGATAACGAGATATACTAGTAGAGCAAGAAAGCTGAAGGCTGCACCAAAGGCTATCTAATAATAAGTAATCTTTATTTTGGTCAATAAAAACCCACATTATGCATGAAACACAACAAGATATTTAAAACTTAATAAAAACACATGACAGGCTGTACAATATCTAGTTCAATTAGTACAATATAATTATTCTGTTGTCTAATATCTGTATACCATTGTTTTTTAACTATCTATAGTTTGTATTCTCTAATGCACTGCACTACAAAACATGCTGGCACTATATAAATCCACAATAGTAATAATAATTATAAGCCATAACGTAAAGCCAATGAGTACAAAAGAAATGGACCCTAAGAGTATAGATAAACACCTCAAGTACCACAAGTACAGTCAAGGGTTAGTACAACCTCATGTTACCTACATAAATAATTAGTAATTAAATAGATTGGAGTTAAAGAATACCCGAGGTGACATGTGACATGATGAGATAGACATGGATATGTACAGTGCCTAACACACAAATAGCTAGTCTGTGTTCCTTTTTTTCTTTCTCTGCATGCAAGAGTTAAATATCAGGTATGTAAGTGTCTGACTGTGTTGCTATGCGGGGAAACGGGTGCTATGATAGAGGGACAACGAGCAGTGCGTGATGTCACGTGGCAGGCGGAGGAGCAGCACAAATAATGGGAGTCGTCCCCCAGCAGATTGCTTGCAGGGTGGGGGTCAAGGGTCGCTGGCTGCCGTACACATGCCTGATTATAGGTCAGTCATTGGCGCCCCCAAAAATCGAAAGTGTGATCCAGCCCATTGATTAACAGGGGCTGTCACATCTGGAGCATCTCTGCATGCAGGAAAACCACAAGCAGTTCCCCCAAGCGGGATTCCTGCCTAATACTTTTATCCATAGACCCTGAACAAGCATGCAGATCAGATATTTCTGACTGAAGTCTGACTAGATTAGCCACAAGCTTGTTTCAGGTGTGAGATTCAGCCACTACTGACACCAGAGAGATCAGAAGGACAGCCAGGCAACTGGTATTGTTTAAAAGGGAATACATATGACAGCCTCCATATGCCTATCACTACAGTTTCCCTTAAGGGTACTTTTACACTTGGTGCGGTGTGGTTTGGTACAATCACAGCTTAATCAATAAGTCACACCGTGACTGGTTATAGATGCGGTGCGACACATGAAAATAAATGATCATGGAACTTCAGGTTCCCTTTCGGGAGCACCCCGGAAGCTGCAGGGTAACACACTGCAGCTTCTGGCACTGTGTCATGTTCCATTGCCTGTAATGGCCATTGCGACGAGCTACGTTAGTTGAGAGTACCGCGACGCAACGTGGTAGGTGTAGAAGTATCTAGCCATACAGATTATGGTTCTAATGTCTTTAGTAATGTTAGGTCATTTAAGCAGATTTTTGCCACAGTGCTTTGTGCATCAGGGCTGACTTTTATTCCCAAAGTGGTTCTCGTATCATAAGCTCTAAAGTTCAGGACTTGTCTCTGCTGCTGCCAGAGTCACAAAGTTAAGCAACATATCATCATCATCATCATCATCATCAGTACAATTACTAAAGGGATGAGGCTGCAGTGATGATTTAACCTGTTCATTGCCCGATGCACACACACATCTTCCAGCAAACTTACGGCACAAGCTGAATGGGTTTACATGTGACATCTCCCATTGCAGCGCATCTAATAAATGCCTTGGGGGTGAGCCATTTAATAAAAATCCTGTAAGTGGGGGTGGGAGTTTCTTTATGGCAACCTGTTTTAGGGCCGGCAATATGGTAATTTGCAGTGTCTTTGCTATTTTATGCAGCGCATTAGCCGAAGCAATTTCATGCACATGGATATAATGCATTAGGTAGAGTCATTTAAATATAGTGAAACTAATTTTATCATGATTAGTTGTAGGATGCGCCGGCACCATCTCATCCATAGAGCAGCCAATTTGCATGAAAATTCCTGCAGTTGCCGTAGTAACGGGCAAGGCGCTGACGGTCGGGGTCGGCACCAGGAGGGGAGTTTGTATTAAAAATCGGTCTCCGAAGTCCCCCCGCCTTTTAATTCATTACGGGCTGCAAGTAAAACAAATGAATAGCTACAACACTCATTAGCATGACGCTGCCCCTCCTGCAGAACAAGAGAGACATGGATACAGAAGGAGAGAGAGAGAGAGACAGAACGCAGGGGAAGCGGGAGAGAAGATGACAGAGAAGAGGGTGAGAGGACACACACAGAAGACATGCACAGGGAGTTAGGGATGCCAAAAAGTAGGCTGCATAGAATGTAGAGATGAATACAATATACTGTGAAATTACAGAATTATGGCCTTGTTTTTTTTTTTCCAGACTTGAAGTAAACCTGTAATGAGAAAAACAGCCCCTGGGAGGTACAAACCTCAGGAGGGGGAAGCCTCTGGATCCTAATGAGACTTTCCCCGTCCTCCTCCATCCACACAATAAAACGCTGAAAGCCCCCAAACTGCATAAAGGTAAGTATTTACTTTGCAGCCAAACAGTAGCCCCTGATGAGTCCACTGTGACGAAACGCGTAGGGCGGAACCTGTTTGGCGGTGCAAGGCTGGAGTTTTTGAATGGCGGCGCGGAGCAGCATTTATCATACTGTGGAGGCTGACTGAGTGGGAGCGGTGTCCCGGGAACACCATTACCATACGCTTGTTACTTCCTACAGCTTCTAAGTGCAATACTTTGTTTTTAACCTTTTAATAAATGGGACTTTACTATGATCGATTTCTATTTTGAGGTGTCTGCCCCTGGTTGCCATGGACTGTGCATATTGATTGATTCTTCAATTGAATATTGCTACATCCATTGGGACTGTGAGCTTGTTGGCGTGCTTTTCTTTCTATAATAAGTATTTACTTACCATGATCCAGTGCAGGTGCAGTATCAACTTTTCCATCGAGCTGTGGCAGAAATAGCCAATCTCGATCAGGTCCACTCTACTGCGCAGGCGACTCGCGCCTGGCAGTGGTCGGCTTCAGCTGCAAACATTTTTTTTGGGGGGAGGGCACAAAGGAGGCATGATGGCTTGCTGGTAGGGCCCATTTGGGTGATCAAAACTGATGTTTGTATGGCGAGCTTAAGATATTTTTTGCCTAACTCGGGTAATAAAATTAAGGCTAACTAGTTCAGCAATGATAGGAACCAAATGCAAACATCACAAACAGAACTCAGAGTCAGAGGCTTTTGAGCAGAGCAGATTGTCCAAATGATGGTGCTATTATTTAAGAAAAGTTACCTACAGATGTACTTGGGTAGTTTGCTGGCATGCTTTAATCCTTACGTGCTAGCAAGCTACTCTTGTGTGGACAGATCACAGACAAATCATTCCAGCCCCAGCCTGTGTCTCACGACTCTACAAGCAATGGAGGGGGAAGAGGCAGGAGGGAGAGAAACACTGTGTATGCAATACCTTATCTTAGTAGTTAAAGGGAAGGTTCAGGGAGGGGGATTAAAAAAATAAAAATAAATTTCCACTTACCTGGGGCTTCCTCCAGCCCGTGGCAGGCAGGAGGTGCCCTCGCCGCCGCTCCGCAGGCTCCCGGTGGTCTCCGGTGCCCGACCCGACCTGGCCAGGCCGGCGGCCAGGTCGGGCTCTTCTGCGCTCCATTTCCTGGAACTTCTGCGTCCCACGCCGGCGCGCTGACGTCATCGGACTTCCGCCGGGCTGTACTGCGCATGCGCAGAACTACTGCGCCTGAGCAGTACAGCCCGGCGGACGTCCGATGACGTCAGCGCGCTGGCGTGGGACGCATAAGTGCCAGGAAATGGAGCGCAGAAGAGCCCGACCTGGCCGCCGGCCTGGCCAGGTCGGGTCGGGCACCGGAGACCACCGGGAGCCTGCGGAGCGGCGGCGAGGGCACCTCCTGCCTGCCACGGGCTGGAGGAAGCCCCAGGTAAGTGGAAATGTATTTTTATTTTTTTAATCCCCTCCCTGAACCTTCCCTTTAAGCATTGCTGGAGACTAGAGCTTGTATCTTACAGCAGGAAGTTTTGAATCAGGATTATTATCCTCTTTCTATAGACCCTATTCTGTTCACTGCACGCTACAGAGCCTCAAAATAGTTAACTGTGTGTTACTGAATGGGGGGGGGGGGGGCACTCAGGGGGGCCACAGGGATTCCCAGGTGGGCCAGTGCTCCAGCATGCTTCAGTGTAGCGCCGCCCGTGGCACCTGGGCAGTAGAGCAGACCCGATCGGGCTCTGCTTTTTCTGCTGGAGCCCATTGGAAAGCCGCTACTGTGCCTGCATTGGATCACGATAGGCAAATATTGCCGCACCTCTGCAGTGCTTGTCGGGGGAGTTTTTGGAGGAGCCACTGCTGGATTCCTGAGGCTACAGAGGATGGGGAAGCCTCAATGGGACCCTGAGGCTTTCCCTTTTCCGGGGTAAGTACCCCATAGGAGCACTTTTTTTTACAGGTGTACTTTAAGTGGACCTATCATACTACCCAATGGAAGCAGCTACTGTATATTCATGTCTGGGCGAAAGAAGACATCGGAGCCCATATGCAATTCACTTTTTCTCCTGAGTTTTCTCCTAGGAGATAATGTTTCATCTTCAATATAAATGAACTTTTTTGCACTTTGCAAAGGAAAAAATACCACAAAGTAGGTAAAAAAAGTACTATCAAAACTATTCTGAGTATTTGTTTGCTTGCTGGTGGTGTAAAAAGCATTTTATTTACAAGCTGTGAAAATATCACCTCGGAGAAAACTCAGGTGAAAAAGTTAATTGCATATGGGCCTGGGACTGAGTAATACTAGTGCAGTATGCACAATTTTGGCAGATGTTGGGGTTACAGTATGTGACTGGTTCCTGGTGTTTGGACAGGCTTATTGCTGCTTAAAGAGAATCTGTATTGTTAAAATCGCACAAAAGTAAACATACCAGTGCGTTAGGGGACATCTCCTATTACCCTCTGACACAATTTCGCCGCTCCTCGCCGCATTAAAAGTGGTTAAAAACAGTTTTAAAAAGTTTGTTTATAAACAAACAAAATGGCCACCAAAACAGGAAGTAGGTTGATGTACAGTATGTCCACACATAGAAAATACATCCATACACAAGCAGGCTGTATACAGCCTTCCTTTTGAATCTCAAGAGATCATTTGTGTGTTTCTTTCCCCCTGTTCTCATGCACTGAAGTTTCAGGCTGCTTGTTTCTTCCTGCAAACAGCATTGCCCTTGTCTGTAATTCTTCAGTATGTGAAAGCCCAGCCAGCTCAGAGGACGATTTATCCAGCTTGTAAAAGATAAGAGAGAAGAGAGAAGCTGCTCTAATCCTAAATAACACACAGGCAGTGTGCATAGAGGGGCCTGGAAGGGGGAGTTCATAGCAGAACCACAACACTGAAGAACTTGGCAGCCTTTCAGGGTACGTTTCCACTTGAGCGGCGCGATTTGCTCGCGGAAACCGCGTCAACGAATCCGCATGCGATTGCGGATTCGTTGACGTTTCCATGCGAATTTTCACACGGAATCGCCCGCGGTTTTAACGACGCGATTTTAACCATGTCAATGCCGGCGAGCAGTGACATGGGTTTTTAGACGAAATCGCACGCAGAAACGCCAGGAAAACCGCAAGACTAAAGAGCTTGCGGTTTTCCTATTTAGTTACATTACCGATGATTCGCGTGCAGGTGTGCGGCGTGCGAATTCTGACGGCTCTGCTGTGCAGATTTTTTCTGCATAGCGAGCCGCACAGAATTCCTGACAAGTGGAAACGGCGCCATCCACTTGTATTGGTTGAGCGAATCTGCATGCAGGAAACGCATGCAGATTCGCTCGAGTGGAAACGAGCCCTCAGACACAGGCCGACAAGTCTGACAGGGGAAAGATACATTGATTTATTACAGAGACAGTGATAGTATAAAGTGCTGCAGTAAGCCAGAACACATTAGAATAGCTTTTTGAACTTGTAGGATGATAAAAAACAGGATGCAATTTTTGTTACAGAGTCTCTTTAAAGAGAATCTGTATTGTTAAAATCGCTCAAAAGTAAACATACCAGTGCGTTAGGGGACATCTCCTATTACCCTCTGTCACAATTTCGCCGCTCCTCGCCGCATTAAAAGTGGTTAAAAACAGTTTTAAAAAGTCACCAAAACAGGAAGTAGGTTGATGTACAGTATGTCCACACATAGAAAAATACATCCATACACAAGCAGGCTGTATACAGCATTCCTTTTGAATCTCAAGAGATCATTTGTGTGTTTCTTTCCCCCATGCACTGAAGTTTCAGGCTGCTCTTTTTTTCCTGCAAACAGCTTTGCCTTTGTTTGTAATTCCTCAGTATGTGAAAGCCCAGCCAGCTCAGAGGAGGATTTATCCAGCTTGTAAAAGATAAGAGAGAAGAGAGAAGCTGCTCTAATCTAAATAACACACATGCAGTGTGCATAGAGGGGCCTGGAAGGGGGAGTTCATAGCAGAACCACAACACTAAAGAACTTGGCAGCCTTCCAGACACAGGCCGACAAGTCTGACAGGGGAAAGATACATTGATTTATTACAGAGACAGTGATAGTATAAAGTGCTGCAGTTAGCCAGAACACATTAGAATAGCTTTTGGAACTTTTGGAACTGTAGGATGATAAAAAACAGGATGCAATTTTTGTTACGGAGTCTTTTTAAGCTTCTAAATAGAGTCTTAAAGGACAACTGAAGTGAGAGGGATATGGAGACCGCCATATTTATCTCCTTTTCAACAATTGCCTGGCTGTCCTGTTGATCCTCTGTCTCTAATACTTTTTGTCATAGACCATGAACCAGCATTCGGATCAAATGTATGACTTGGAGTGTGAAGTGAAGTACCACAAAAGATCCGCTTGTCAGTGCTTGTCGGCGGCTTTCTCCTTGAGCTCTGGGGGAAATAACCGATCGGGCCCACTCTACTGCGCAGGTGCAAATGCCTCACACCTGCGCAATTGAGCCAACCTGATTGTGCACAGCTATTTGTGCCAGAACCCGAGGGGAGAGATGCTACTGCGTCTGCGCCAACTGGAGTCAAGTGCCACTGGATATTGTTTTGGTTACTCTGGAGGAGCCAGAGCTGGATCAGGGCTGCTAAGGAGAACAGGGGAAGCCTCATTAGGAGGCTTCCCCTCCTGAGTTAAGTATCTGATTTTTTTTTTATTCCATACAGGTTTCCTTCTGACTTCATTTGCCGCATGCTTGTTTCAGCAATGTGATGCAGATGCTACTGATGCATGAAAGATC